>NC_091943.1:33369797-33514797 GCF_041260155.1 Ptychodera flava | reverse complement strand
TCAAGCAAGTAATCCTTTCACTTCTATCTGAGGATTGCAGGATGCATGAAACTCAAGTAATAGATTTCATTACTTTTGACTTGAAGTGATCTGTTAATATATATATATATAATATATATATATATATATATATATATATATATATATATAATAACTATACATGTGTGTTAAGAATCATGAGATGTCAGGTGTCAAATGTATGGTCGTATCAAGGTGCCATCACTTTTATTGCAAAACACAAGTTTTGCGCCTTTTGCGGAAATCATTACAGAAATGAAGAAAAGGTAAGCTTGAAAAAAAACCAGGGTAGGGGTACTTCAGGACCTTGTTACTCAAAAAGTAGGACAGCGGCCCTCATGTTTCCTGTTTTTATTAAAATAAAACACAACTTAAAAATTTACGATATTCCCTACCAAGTTTAATGTGTTTGTTTTGCTGTAATTATCAAAAGATAACCAAAAGGAGCAAGTTTATCATAGAAAACAGAGTAGGGTAGGGGCAGTTGGAGACCCCGTAGAACGATGAGAACCTCATCTTTTCAGTTAATTTTTGTTGTTAGAATATATCAAAGCATACTCCATGAGAAAATCAGAGAAATGAAGATATTCTCTGACAAGTGATAGGCATTTCTATACATCATCATAATATGACAAAAAAGGTGTCCGTTTATAGTAGAAATACATGGTTTTAGAGCTACTTTGGGACCCCTGACTCACAATTATGGGATGGGAAGCCTGTTTCCTATTTATTTTTGGCAATATTATTAATTGATCTCGAACACTTTTGGGTACTTTTATTGAAAAAGAGAAAAAAGTGTAATCTGCGTTTATTAAGATGTTTCTTGTGAACTTGCCACACTGCTTAATTTCGGCTCCTTGAAGGGGCCTTGGATTCCATCCTGACCCCTATTACCCGGGAATTCCGCTAGTTCACGCACTTTCGCCCTTGCAGGATAGATTCCAACCTTGGGGCAGTTGGTTGACCTTGGCTCTGTGTCACCAACTGCCCCTTTCACTCCGATTGCTTGACTGAAGGGGCAATCGTCCAATTTTTATAGTGGTAGTCATTATGTTTCTTCACTTGGATTCTTAAAAAGCGTAGATTTGTATAACTTTATAGAAAAGTTTTGATGTTATTACATGCACTTGCAGTTTCCTGTGTGTTGCTTTAATTCGTAAGAATTCTCCGACAGTTACTCATCGATGTAGTCTTTCTAAGATGTTTTGTGTACGTGTATTGAAAAAAAGCTTATTTATAGTAGAACAGGCGTCGGGTAGCGGTAAAGCAGGACCGCCCAACACAAAGAGTAGGACGAGAATCCCTCGTTCTGTCCATTTTGTTGTTACAACTTATCAGAGCAAAACATATGCGAAAAATCACTATTATCAAAATACTTTAATTTTTGAGTTGACCCCCAGCTAGCAGCTTAACAGATATACTATACAGAGATCACGAGGGAAAAGTTATAGGCGCACGTATGACACATGTAAGGCGTGAATAGTACAAAAATCTTTAATACCTAACATTTATTAACCTTTACTTCTTGACCAGTGTATGCTTTGCAATACCCTGTCATCTTTGCTAAAATAAATTCAAAGATAGGTATTAGGTTTAACTTCAGAACTCAGACATTGGAAAAGAGACCCTTTAGCAAATGAATGAATTATACACTTTGAATATATTTACATAACAGAGATCTTTAACTTGGTTTACAGGGAATTGGGGGTGAACAGGTTAACTTAGTTTGTGAACAGGTTAACTTAGTAAACCAATCACCAGATAAAGGAGTACTGGTATTCTTGTTTCCAGTGTGGTATGGGTGGATTGTTCTGGGGAACACCATAGGATAAACTCTATGATTAAATTAATTCATTGTTTGATTTTCTGCACAAGTTTGATGAAATGCTCTATTTTCCACTTTGTCAGCACACCTTGTAATATGACATCAAATCGATTCCAGCAATCATTATCATTCAAGGCAAATAAATTACCAGGTCCAATAAACAGTAAAAACAAACACACAAAGAAACATAAGATCACTGACAAAATCGGTAGTACAATCTTGAACCACTATATAAGTGGTGGTACCAGGTGTCCGGAATGGGTAAGCGTACCCTGCTAGCATGCTACACCCGTCAAGATTGAACTAGTGTGACAAGGTTATTGTACGGTAATTCAGCTATCTGCTAAATTACTGTTCTGAGTCAAAGTCGGGAATACTGTCTTTCATCATCTGAGTGACAGATTTGCCATATTTAGATATAAGATCTCCATATCTACCATAGAACTTCTTAAAAGATCTAACCAACCTACTTTGTGAAAATCAAATGTGGAACAAACCACAAAAACAGTTTCAGACTTCACTGGACACAAAAAAATGACACCACTGCTCAAGTGTCATCAAGCTAGGCTGACAAACTGAATCAATACAGAGCATATCATACTAAAGTACAGCAGCTAATACTGAAAAATCCTGAAATCTTATATAACTCTGACCTGCAAAGTAAACAACAAAACCAACATCTTGTCCATACACTATTGTTTCAAATTGCAGTGACGGACAGGCAAAACTAACAAAACAGCAAACATGGAATTTAGCCATTTTCATTGGCCATTAAAGGGACAAAGTCACTCATTTTTGACAAACTTTTGGTCATTTAATTTCCGTTGAATATATATGCTTTTCTGCTGCTCACTAAAATGGGCTAAATTGCAATCTCTGGTTGTCACAGCTCAACTCATATGCATGCATGGATATAACATGTGGTCACTCAATAATTTAATTTAAGGTATGTATCAAAAATTGTCATAGTAAATTTCACGTGTTAATGTGCCTTATAAAAAGTGAGAATTGAATTGCAATAACCAGAGAGCGAACATATTTCAGTGAGAATAATCTATCAAAAGAAATTTTAATGGCAAAATAATGTCAATAATGAGCAACTTTGTCCCTTTAACTTGGAACACATCTAGTAGAGATTCTTTTAATTCAAGTGTCAAGCAGCATGACCATTGCACTGTTGAAGTATAAAATGGTGGCAATGAATATTTTTATAATTGGTGCATTGACAAGATAGTACTGTAAAATGTTGACAAAAATAGCTTTGTCCAAAGTATCATAATATTAGCCATTTCTGAACAGGGATGTAAGTAAGATTACACCACCATGTGAACTCACAAATATTTCCAATATGAAAGTGCAGTTCTCTGCTGAGTGTTGAATCATGTACCGGTATGTTGTACACCATGGAGGTAGACACCAAGTACAGCATTATGTAAAAGAGTTAAAGTCTTGGTACTAGATGACCACTAATCAAGATTGGCAGTCCGCTTGTTTCAAAGCTATTTAAAAACTTTCTTCTGGGCCTATTTCACATCATACTTGACCCTCTGCACTTGACCTGCAAGCATGGTACGTACATGTATTCTGGAAAATGACAGTAATTTCAACGTCATTTTAAGTCAGAGATTCGTCATGTAAGTCATTAATTTCACTAAATTATTTCTCTCTGTTCTTCCTGACTGTCAAAATTGATTGAGGTCTAGGTATTGAAAGTACTCAATTTAATGATGATTTTCACAAATATGTTTCACTTACAACTTGACTAAATTGTCACTACTTCCAAGTGTGACTGTGAACATCATTCTAAAAATATTCAAATACCTTCAACGCATACAAGTTTGTTTACAAGTTTCGCGCTGTACCAAGAAGTTCTCTGGACGTACACTGTACATTTTAGCCTATCATTTTCAGGAAATAAAGGTCTGTATGTTTAAATGATTGACTTATTGGCTTATGAAAAATATATTAAGGATCAGAAGGATGTTGATATTGCAATTCACAAGTCTCGGTGTTGTTTTCCCAAGCAGGAGCGTATCAGTATCACCATGGACCTAGCTCTGCATGGCAGGGCTGTGTGTTACCAGCGCGCGTTATACGGCCTCCTACCACAGGCCGTATAACGCTGGTAACACACAGCCCTGCCATGCAAAGCTAGGAGCAGTACCACACTCTTTTGGTAGTACCGTGGTATCATATATTGCTTTATGTAGCTGCAGTTCCGAAACTGAAGGGTTTGCCTTTTTTCGAGTTTAAGCTTTTAGATTTTAGGGTTTGATCAAGTTGACGTCCTACCTAAACAGCAGTCCAAATATTGAGGTACAACGGCAATATTGCCGTACGCTAGGAGGATATGTGTACCATCGTCGCTACGTATACGCAAAGACTACTTACCCTCTCTCTCTCTACCGGGTGCATAGGCCTTCGCGTTGCGACTGTGGTTGCACCTGTGTGATGAGTATGCCGTTGTTGGAGGCAATCAAAGCAGCCAATAGCTGAATACTCTTACCATTCTCGTAGGGCTTATAATGCTACACCAAGTCAATGGCATATATCATGTAAAGAAGGCAGTAAATATATACCCTTTCACTTTGGCTTTGAACTGCAGATGTTATGATTCAACAGACTGTCCAATAATTCCAATAATGAATGCCCAAATTTGCTCATAATGTAATAGAGCACACTTATACTCCATTAAGACTGATTGTGATAAGTGATGCTCTTCAAATGTTTTCTATTATATTAATGCACATGCATGTGCCTGCCATTTTTTCTAAGAAATTATAATTTAATATTTTTCAAAATATCAGTGAAATTCATAATTTTGGAATGTATCACATTGACAATTGAGGGAATACTGGAAACACAATGTGACACTGATCTCCATAACAATGATATATGGTCATGTACAATGTATTGAGCAGTGTAATCTCTACATGGGGAGGAATATGGGAAAGTACAATGTATGTTTAAAATGTGTTCCTGGTACAGATATATAACTACATATGTGCATGACCCCATTATTCACTGGATTTTATAATATTCCTGATAGACCTGTGTGGTCAGAGAAGTGAAAATACCTGTACATGTGCTATTGTACTCATATCAAATCCAGTTTTACAAAATGTATTATTGTGTTCCAGTAGACAATGAGAAGTTTTGGTCATGTTGCCCTGCTTGTGGGGAAAGGTCAACAGAAAGGCTATGCGTATTCAAGCAATAATTTAAGCAAACAATTCAAAGTATGGTCATGGATTGAATGCTTTAGTGTGATATTATGGTGTTTTAACATTGACAATACTTTGTCAATTTTTGTGCCTCGTAACTTTGCATTTTAAACATATCACAGAAAGCAGCCTAGATAATAGAGGATAGACTGATCCTGATTTGACACAGAAGTGGCAAACACTATTTCATATCCGATCAAGTCTCCATATTCTGAAATGACATGGGGATTTCACCATATTTAATCAAGTTCAATCTGAATACGTGATCAACATGGCTGATTCACTGTGTAATTACCCACATTAAATTTCAACAAATGTCATATATCCTGCCTTCACAACACAAATGAACACTATCCATTCCAAAGATAGTACCCACGTGGTAAAGCCAATATAAACTTGAAAATGCCACAAGTAGCCATACCAATCAGATGACAGTAACCTAAATATTTAAGTATACTAAAATCACTTTTCTGGAATCAAAATTATTAATTATCACACCAAAGCTTACTCTTAATTTCAAACAATAGTATCTCTAAAAACTAAAATTCATGTACCTATAAAGTGACTGATGCAGGGTGGAGCTTGGCCTTAAACTTTAAAGGGACGTGGCTTATGAAAGAGAGGGAACTTTTGTTGATCAACAAAAAGTGGAATGAGAAATAATATTGTCAAATAGTTATAGGTTCAAGATTGACTACATCAGTGGAACAATGTAAGATATTGTGGTAATATCCAGCAGTGTTTTTGTTAAGGGCGGTACCTAGGTAAATGTTACCGGGGTTCCTCGGTCATTTTACCAGGGTTAGCCTTGGTATATCAGTGCAGTCATACTAGCGGACAACAGAAATTTTACCAGGGTTCCCAATGTTCCCCAATTTTAGCAAAAACGTTGTCCAATGTTTATGTACGAAACACACTACATGTACACTGGGCAGCCAGAGTGCCACGGGTTAGCTGAGGAACAATAGATTGGATTTGCTACAAACTTAATGGCGATAAGAATAGCAACAAGAGAGACAATCCTATTTAAGATAATGGTGGGGAAGAGATGCACAGAGAGCTGGGAATGAGCACTTAATAGAAAGTAAGAGGCAGTGTGCGAGTGATGTCATGTGAGCATAATTGTCTATACAAACAATTTTGCTTTCTACCTTTAGTGCACCGACAACAAGCCCAAAAATTTGTGACCCTCCCCCTTAGAGGAGCTCAAAAAATTGTGACCCTCCCCAAACAGAGGCTCAAAAATTTGTGACCCTCCCCCAAATTCCCCCGGCCCTCCCCCCTGCTAATTTACGTCCAGTCCCTAAGGCGGATACTACACAGATTGCCTCGTGTTTGTTGTTCACACCCTTGATTGAAATAAACTGGGCAAAGTTTCATTGTTTTATAGTAATGACACTTCCCTTTTCACGCTTGCTTTTTAGCGACTTCACACACTAAGCTTGCCACAAAAACATTTAGTCGCATCTTAACCAACCAAGCAATCTTGAGACCTATTTTGTTGTGTTTGGTCAGGTTATATTGGTCGCAGGGTTTCCATTACTTGTTTTCTGAGCTGGAAAAATTTTACCTCTAATGGAAGGATTTTATCCCACATTGCCTCTATAATGGTTTCATAAAACATTACAACATATCTTAATTTATCCAGCATCTTCGACACAAGGTTGTATGTGTTTGGGTCCGTTTGAGAGGTCATTGAATTATTCACATTTCCATTCATATAAATTGTCAAAACATCCATTTAAATTAAATTATAATGAATTGTACCTTTCCATACAACATGAATGGTCATTTTATCTTTTATCAATCAACCACAATAAATGAGCTTCAGCTATTCGAGGCGAATTTGCTGAGCATGCATTAGCGAATTTGCTGAGCATGCATTAGCACTTGCCTAAAAGTGACTTGTTTGGTCATCTTTGAGCCATCCTGAGTCATCTGTCTTGCTTATCGTTCCACCAATTTAGTCACTCAGATCATTTTCAGTAGGATCTTTAATATTGCTGCCCTTTAATATATGACCGCAAGTGGGTGTGGCAGAGGCCTTCTATGAATACCTTTATCATTGCGGGTATGGTTTTCTGATTTGACAATGAAGATACTTGTCTTTTGCCAACTTTGACGAACAGGTTTCATTTCATCTGTCATAGTGCAAACAAGTCTCTAGTTTCTGCTAAAGTGTCATTCATAGGCAGCAGGAATACCAACCTCTTGCGTTTGACACCAATTCAGAGCACTTTGAGCAGTTTAATTGCATTACAAACACCAATGTTAGATTAAGTGAGGTGTGAATTGCATCTTTGCCAATCAATCATTCTTAAGACCTATTTTGATGAGTATGGTCATGTTTTATTAGTCGCAGAATTTGAATCTCTAGTTATTCGACCTGAAAAAACTTTCAAGAACATTGCAAAAGAGGGAGTTTATCTTATAATGCTTTTAATGGTGTCAAAAATATTTCATCATGTCTCTATTTACTAGTAGTTAGCTTGCGAGACAATTTTTTGCGTCTTTGGATACATTTGAAGGGTCAATTGTACATAATACTGTACAATCCAACATATATCAAAAGTGAAGTCAAAACATCATCGATGCCCTAAAAGGAGTTGCAAAACAGGCATGTGGTCTTAACTAATATTATCATTGATAATTTTTGAGATTGATTCTTCATAACCTCCACCAATGTAATAATCTCCACAAATGTAATATCAACCACAAATGTAATAAAATCAACCACAAATGTAATAAAACTGTCAACCATTAATGTAACAACCCGCAACCACAAATGTAATAAACAAATTAACCATAAATGTAATAAAACTCAACCATAAATGTAATAAACTTGAACTTGCATATGTGATCATTTGTTTATCAATGCCCAGAGTTAATAATAACTTTAATAAGACTAGTGTAATGTTATTGCATACTTTCCTGAAACTAGGTTTTCTTTCCGAAACACAGAATAGAATACTTTGAGAATACTATCAGAAAACGGCGAGGTACCGATCAAAGCGTTAGATAATGGAAGCGAAACAGCAGTTCTAGACACTGATAATTACATAATAAGGAAGCGTCAAAATAACTCGTCAACCAGTGATACCACAAAAAGTTTATGACAGATGACTCACAACAAATAACAGAGAAATATGCAACCTTGTGCCAGACGACACAAAACATGTTGACGAGAACATGTATCCATATTTAAATCTAGTAAAAACAATACAAACACTACCTTGAACACAGTAGAACAAAATTGGACATCCTAGCATCCCCAGTGAAGGAACAAACATCAAGTGGGACAACATAGAAATAAAGAAAATCTATCGATTATTCCACACAATTTATCCACACAAGATGAATTTGAGGCGACTGATTAAGAAAGTACGGCAAATTTCGATAAAAAAGCGTTAAAGGATCGTAGTGTTATACAGTCTCATCCACTCTGGAGTAGAGACTGCACTAACGTTCAGATTACAGCTGTGTCTCGCCATGGCCAATCAGTTTTGTACCAAAATAGGGAAACGTAAAATACACTTTCAAATGTACAAAACACACTAAACGCAAACAATTAAGATATGAATAATGTGTGGAGTTGCTTTCCTTATTACAAAGATGAATATTTAAGGGCTAATTCCTCAATTGCAACGACAAAATAGATTTATTACATTTATGGTTGATTTTTTTTATTACATTTATGGTTACCATTTATTACAATTGTGGTTGGTGTTTTTATTACATTTACGGTTGATTTTTGTTACATTTATGGGTGATATTACATTTATGGGTGCACTTTATTACAATTGTGGTTGATATTACATTTATGGAGATTATTACATTTGTGGAGGTTACACGTCTTACCCATAGCGCGGCTTTTTTACATCTGCATAGTCTTACCATAACCCCCCTTTTGTAGGGGACTTTGGCGTTTAAGCGTCTACTTTGACGTCGAAAACATCGAAAGGCTTCACTGGCCCGGGTAACCATGGAAACCTGTCAGTACATCGTTCACTCGCCCGCTAACATCCCGGATGTTCCTATTCAAATCAATGCACTGATTTGCATTCACCTCGAGGCATGTAATAAAACAAGTACGTTCCCCAGCAGCAGCTAGTTCCCCATAGCATGGCCACAAAGGTGGCAACGTCTAAGTGTTAGCAACACAATGAGCCAGACGTGACATTTTTGACGATTTTATTTCAGGTTAGTACGGACATGGAGGTAGTAGAGAAGGAGTCACAACTGAGATAATTACGTTTATTACTATTGTGCACCATTGGTTTAATCCCTTTATGTCCATTGTTTAACACCCCTTTCCCGCCATCTGCGTTGCCGACGGTGACTTCGCAACCGAACCGAGTGAAATGAACCTGGGTTTGCCAATGCGACTCAGTTTCTCCAGAATGTCAAAACGCATGCGCAAAGACTGTATTTGCGTAGCTTGGGTCAAGTGTAAGAACCGACACGTTCCGTCAACGAAAAGTTGAGTTACAAGGAATTTAAGTTTTTCATTCTCAAAATCTTGGTAATTTTAACGTCGTTTTTTTATACTTTACATTCGATCGCAGGAACCTTTCCTTGTTAGAATGGAAGTTCTGATCACGAACTTTTCAATCATGTACTGAGTATGGTGCAGCGGATTGCAGCACTGCCGTGAGCGTGGGTTAAACTTGTAGCCTTTCCCGGGTGTTTATGACGCGACGCCAGCGACGCCATAGGCGACAATTTGTTTCAGTGCATACGTGTTGTTTTTATATCGCGGCCATTCATTAAAGTCATGGACGTAGCAGTTAAAAGCTATGCTCTCTTATTTAACCTTATCATGAATGCCAGTACAACATGATAAAACACGGCAAGAATCAAGAATCCCGATTTGAAAAAAGTTGGCGTATTAACAATGCTGCACTACGATGTATGGCATTTTTTGTGATCGCAAGCTATCATCAACTCAGTCTCCGCGCCTTTGCAGATACAAAAGCTCCCTTCCTCAATTATCTGTTCCTCGACCTCTTTAACATCGTGTACATCAAAATCAGTGGAACGACTCGAACCCCCCGACGCGACGCGACGCTTGGACACGTGACGCCATGTTTGAATATCTGTCAACTACCGAGGGACGGCCGAAAGACCCGAACGACCCCGAACGAATTTAATCTTGTTTCCTAAATCCGAGAAAACGCATTCGCAAGTCCCGTTGGTGCTAATGGAGTAGTCAGTAAGGCAAACAGTGGCAAAACACATGGTCCCTTGATCTCCGCCTAGTTGTGACTCCTTCTCTACTACCTCCATGGTATAATTGTCCACCGACTCTGCCCGCCTTAAACTCTTAAATATGCTAATCAGTAATTGAATGACAATAATGGTGATAAATGTTTTTGCAGGCTATCACAACACTGTAAGATTAACATCTGTGCCACAGTTCATCAAATTAGATGCAGTATTTGCAGACATTACACACCAAGTATGAATTCATTATATATATGCAATAAACATTTAATTTTTATTTATTTATTAAAGCCGCAATTTCCAATCCCAGGTTCTCGCATTAGTGGAGTTCTCCTCCCAGTCAAACACTTGGCTAGTACGTTTGATTTCTATAACATTAATTACATAATTTCAACCTTTTGTCATTTTTTGCTAAGCCTGCAAACAGAGTGTATACAAGCGTTTGCTTGACGGTCGGTTCAAATCGCCAACGGTCACTGATCCCCTACCACCAACGTTCGAATTTCCTAAAACATTGTCTTCCAGTCGCGTTAGAATTTGAATATAACCACAGAGTTCGATCGGCAGCAGCTTCTCGCTGATCGCTTGGCAGTCTGTCTGCGGTTTTTCGGCCGAAGAAAACTAAAAAGCGACATTTTCTGGAGTGTGTGCCCGCGTGTTGCCTGTTTAGTGTCCACTTACACGATGAACGCCACCATAGCTTCGCGTCCTTTTAAGGGAGGCCCCGCCTTTAAACATTTTTGCAACCAGATCCATACAAGTACAGACAGGTTGAATTCTTACAATGAAAAAATTACACAAATTTAAATTAAAAGGTGCATGTTAAAATTGCTCTGTTTAAAGTCATAAAAATCACAAAAAGTGGTTCTAAAAGCGCATACATATAAAAGGAAAGTTATCTTTGATAATTGTAAAGAGCGTAGGGGATGAAACTATTCTTAAACCTTGTGTACGACACCTAGGAGTAGCATATTGTTTGGAGTGGCGAGTCTTTCTAGTGGAGACTGGGTTGATTAAGTCGGTCAACTTGTCAGTATCAATACAATTTTATGAAAGAAAGAATGACATAACTTCTCTCTTCTCTGATGCAATGTGTTGCATTTAGTTGTAATAGATTCTTGGTATGACTTCCCTGGATATATGATTCGAAATGCTCTCTTATGAACAGATTCAAGAAGGGTGTTTTGGCCTGATGTGAGGCCATTATGCCATAAGGGACGTGCATGCTCGACCACGGGTCTTAGGATTGACACGTAGTATGTTTGTAAATGCTTTTATATGCTCAACCCTGATCTTTTAAGGAGGTTGAGAAAATACAGACGTTTTGAAGCTTTGTTGTAAATGTAGTTAATGTGATCAGACCAAGAGAGTGTATCATTTATCATAACTCCAAAGAGTTATTGGACCTTTACCTTTCTATGGCCGATCCATTTATGACAATTTTTGAAATGCCTGGTTTGTCTTTCCTAAAACAGATTAGCATGTCTTTTGTTTTGTCTGGGTTCAATTTAATGTTATTTAACGCTGTCCAGTTAGTTGTGTAAATTACTGCCCCCTGCACGGAGCTTTGACATAGAAAAGACTCAGATATAGTTGTATCGTCCATGAATTTATATGTCAGGACATATAAACAGTTCAGTTTTGTCCTAGATCCTGTGAAAATTTTGAAAAATTGATGTGTGCCAAGCGCCATGGTGCTGTGTAGTGCAATCTGAGAGGTATTTTCAATTTGTCTTTTACCAGTAAAACTGTTAGAAGACCAAAGGGGAGAGCACAAGAGGGGGTGCCCCCGTCTCGCATTGAACATTTTGAGAAATGGATGTGTGGCAATGGTGCAATCTGAGATGTTTCAATTTATTTCGCATAAAAAAATTGAGTAACCCGCCCCCTTCTTCCTTTCCACATTTTGAGTAACGCCCCCCTGAAGTTTTCAATTTTTTTAGTGACCCCTCCCCCCCTCATATTTCTCTGAATACATTGGAAGAAACTGGTGAATCGATAGTGCTTTGACCCTGGTCATATGATCTCAGTCCCCGATAAACCGGTTTGTTGATTGAGTGATTCATCTTAACAGTGTTTAAGAACCAAAAATGGGGTTCCCTCATCAGTCGCTCTCTTGTTTTGTATCCCCTCCGCTTGGTTGTGTGATTATTAAGTCATCTTCGTCCTCAAAGAGGAGGAGCCAGATTAGTTATTTAGAGTTCGCCACTATTGACGGACTCTCTATAATGAGCGACCCAGTGTGTGATGTCATATTATAATTAACATGACCAAGCATCGATGTAAGTTCTCAGGGAAGATGTTATCTTTTGTGGTTAGAGTAACAAGGCTCGCACATTGTATTTCATTATATTTGTTGTTCCTCAATTTTTCATTGTCAACTTTTACATCTTTCTAACATATTTATATTGGTTTTAACACTAGTTTATTGACTCCTGTCTTGTGTTTTAAATTTTCACAATTTACAGAAGTCAAATAGTCCCCTTTAGATAGTGCCTATGCCATTGAGATATTGCAACAGAGAAATCCTGAAATATGATTTCTTCGGTCAGAAAAGGGAAGGAAAACATTGAGTGTACTGAGGTGTAAAGTAGACCTATGTAGTGCATGCTTATATCATAAGTGCTGGGGAAAAAACATAAGAATTGCTTGTGGTAAAAAAATTGCACCGCCTATGGCGGCGCGCCCGCAAAGAATACATGAGAATAAGGTTTCCAAATTTTGCTAATTTCTGGTGCATTGTGACAATTTTTTTTCACTTGTGTCTGTTATGACAATTTTTTTTTCTCAGGCCATGAAAGGATCAATTTTTTTCCCCCTTCTATCTCACCTGGTGACAATTTTTTTTCTCAAAATCCTCCATACCCCCCCCCCCAGAAATCAAATGGTTCTCCCCTAAAAGGGATATGTTAACAGAAATTCACTCAGTGAACAAACGCATGCAAGTTGAATGCTACTTAGTATTGTAAATTTCCTGGAGATAATTCTTTTTGGGACACCAGATACATACATACATACATACATACATACATACACATACAAACATACATACATACATACATACATACATACATACATACATACATACATACATACATACATACATACAGACATACATACATACATACATACATACATACATACATACATACATACATACATACATACATACATACATACATACATACATACATACATACATACATACATACATACATACATACATACATACATACATACATACATACATTCAGTTTAAGACACATGTAGTCAATACCCTACAGAAAAAGAGCATCACACGCATCTAAGAGTGATTTGCTCGTATGATTAGCTAGCTGGATCCACATAACGGAATTTATACCAGAGGTCAGGGGTCACACTCTTTTATCCAACAAAACGCGGTGAGATCACTCCAGCAGCAACAAAGCAGAGGTAACATTCTCTAGGTTTTATAGGTAACCTTTGGGCACACAGACATACATAAAGACCATACACACGATAGGGTGTGGTACCATTGAGGTAAACGTGCTTTTAGAAGTGAACGACCAAACAGCGTTGAACACCAGGCTACGGATCATTCAGGCTTTTTGCCTATACAAATTCTGACGGGTTGGCTAGTCAGACCAGGCTCCAAGAACGGGATACCGCCACGTCTATGAATATTCAGCATGAACGAGGGATATAAACTTAAACAAATGCATTGGATCAGAATGGCAGGAATGCAAACAAATTATCTCCACTTAATCCCAAATTCTACACTTGGCTCTTCTAAGTATTTCTCTGCGCTCCCACCTGGTCAGTCCACAACGACTGGATTTTCGGTAGTTTGAGAACGGCGACACCTAACGATGTGTCCATTATCCGTTGAGTTGAAACAGATACTAGCGGCAGGATTAGCGCTGAAAGCTAGGGAGTGTTTCGGAAGGCAATTTCTTCTAACAGCTTTAATGCCAACACGGACAGAGTATTTTATACAGACCAAACAATAAAATACAGAGTAGAATAAAGCTATACAGAATGTAAATCTTTGAACGGTTTTGTGCTTAATTTGCATATACGTTCATTGTACGTTTCAAGCATTCATACCAAGTTAAGGATCTCTGTTATGTAAATATATTCAAAGTGTATAATTCATTCATTTGCTAAAGGGTCTCTTTTCCATACTCCTCCTCCTCGATATGTTGAAGCATATCAAATTAAAGTTCGTGAAGTTCGAAGCAGTACTTAATTTCAAAATTTCATGTACAGATTGTAATCCAAATCATGTAATCATTTAATCTAAATCATGAAAATTGAAAATGTTGATTTCAAAGCTCATCAGTTTATGTCATTATAATGTCAATCAATGTCTAGTTCCAAAGGACACAATTTCAAATAGGTCGCGTAAGTGTATTAGATCCAACTTAGACTTTCACAACGCGTACATGTCCATCTCTTCCTGGTTGGACAGCAATCACTCTACCAATAGGCCAATTACCACAAGGGGTTCCAGGTGAGATTACCAGAACTACATCTCCAATTTTGATATCCTTGTGTGGATGGATCCACTTCCTTCTGGAATTTAAGCCCGGTAACCATTCTTTCATCCAACGGTGCCAAAAGTGTCTTACCAACTCTTGGATTCGTCTCCATCTTTTCCTAGGATTAAAGTCAGTTGAATCCACACACTCTGGTGCAAATTGTCCACCGATCTGCCCATGCAGGAAATGATTCGGTGTTAGGGGTGTGTTGTCTGCTGGAATGCAAACAAATTATCTCCACTTAATCCAAAATTCTACCCTTGGCAATACTAAGTATTTCTCTGCACTCCCACCTGGTCAGTTCACAACGACTGGATTTTCGGTAGTTTGAGAACGGCGACACCTAACGATGTGTCCATTATCCGTTGAGTTGAAACAGATACTAGCGGCAGGATTAGCGCTGAAAGCTAGGGAGTGTTTCGGAAGGCAATTTCTTCTAACAGCTTTAATGCCAACACGGACAGAGTATTTTATACAGACCAAACAATAAAATACAGAGTAGAATAAAGCTATACAGAATGTAAATCTATGAACGGTTTGTGCTTAATTTGCATATACCTTCATTGTACGTTTCAAGCATTCATACCAAGTTAAGGATCTCTGTTATGTAAATATATTCAAAGTGTATAATTCATTCATTTGCTAAAGGGTCTCTTTTCCATACTCCTCCTCCTCGATATGTTGAAGCATATCAAATTAAAGTTCGTGAAGTTCGAAGCAGTACTTAATTTCAAAATTTCATGTACAGATTGTAATCCAAATCATGTAATCATTTAATCTAAATCATGAAAATTGAAAATGTTGATTTCAAAGCTCATCAGTTTATGTCCATTATAATGTCAATCAATGTCTAGTTCCAAGGACACAATGTCAAAATAGGTCGCGTAAGTGTATTAGATCCAACTTAGACTTTCACAACGCGTACATGTCCATCTCTTCCTGGTTGGACAGCAATCACTCTACCAATAGGCCAATTACCACAAGGGGTTCCAGGTGAGATTACCAGAACTACATCTCCAATTTTGATATCCTTGTGTGGATGGATCCACTTCCTTCTGGAATTTAAGCCCGGTAACCATTCTTTCATCCAACGGTGCCAAAAGTGTCTTACCAACTCTTGGATTCGTCTCCATCTTTTCCTAGGATTAAAGTCAGTTGAATCCACACACTCTGGTGCAAATTGTCCACCGATCTGCCCATGCAGGAAATGATTCGGTGTTAGGGGTGTGTTGTCTGCTGGATTTGCAGATTGATATGCTAATGGTCAAGAATTGATTAGCGCTTCAGCTCCTGTAAACGCAGTCATCAGTTCTTCATCTGTAACATCATCTTTGCCCAAAATTGCATAGATAGCTCTTTTAGCAGCTTTTATCATGGTTTCATGTACACCACCAAAATGTGGTGCAAGTGGTGGATTAAAGTTCCACTTTATTCTTCGATTGGCAGTTGCTTTTCTGATCTTTCTGATCCGGTCTTGATCCAACAGTTTTACCAACTGTCTCAGCTCCTTATCAGCTCCCACAAAGTTACCACCATTATCAGACACATTTCACATGGAAGACCTCTCCGGTTCGTCATCCGGTAGAAAGCATTAAGAAATGAGTCAGTGTCAAGTCCAAAGGCTATTTCCAAATGAACTGCCCTTGTTCCAAGACATGTAAACAAACATAGATATCGTTTCTCTCTGCGTTTTCCTCTTCCTTGAACAGTAATGAATGGTCCTGCAAAATCCGTTCCTGTATAGGCAAAAGCTCGTAGTGATTTCTTCAGTCTGATTTCTGGTAGAGGGGCCATTATTTGTTCTTCTGCTTTCGCCTTTCTTCGTTCACATTCATTGCATTTCTTCTCCCATTCTCGAATTTCTTCTCTGGCAGAAATTATCCAGTATCGAGCGGATATTGCTGATAATGTCTGATTTGTGCCTGCTGCATGCTTTCCTTCTTCGTGGTAAAACTTGACAATAAGCCTAGTTACCCAATGCTTCCGTGGCAAGATGATTGGGAAACGAGTATCATATGGTAGACAATCTGCATACTTCAATCGACCATCACATCTTATCAGACCATCGCTATCAAGCCTAGGCTGAAGTACAAGTAACTTAATGCTTTGGGGTAGTTTGTTGTCATTTGCCAGTGATGAATATTCTTCTGAAAAGTCTTGCATCTGCATCATTCTTATTATTCTAATTTCTGCATTTTCCAGCTCTTCAGGCAACAGTTCTCCTGTGCTTCTTTGATTTGGCTGACAGTTTTCCAGAAAGCGATAAACCCATGCAGTGATCCGTTTAAGTGTATTGGATTGAGTCGCCAATTAGCATCTTTCTCAGCTATGCTCATGTACGATTGACTCTCTGGAGTGCAGTCATTCTGTAGATGTACTTTGCTTGTATGTTGGACACCTTTTCTCGTTTCTGTGGTCGATTTCTCTGATACTCTCTTTTTTTGGGAGTGGAGATTTAGCCGAGTGGTTCTGTCTGTGGCCTCTCAGCTAGGGCGACTGATGCCGTATGTTGTGGGTTCGAATCCGATTGAAAACTATCTGTATTTGATGGTGTTTTTAGGCATGTATACTTCTTTGCATAGAAAGTCTGGACCATTCCACCACATTTTGTCGTCAACCAAGTTCGATGCCTGTACACCTCTTGTTGCAATGTCAGCTGGATTGTCTTTTGTCGGGACATGCCGCCACTGATCAGGACTTGTAGAATTCTGTATTTCACCAATACGATGTGCAACAAATGGCTTAAAATGTCGACTACGTCCTCTCACCCACCAAAGAACATCCATGCTGTCTGACCAAAGGTTGACTGCTTAAGTTCGGTCTCTAAAGCTCTTGAAGCGGCTGTGCCCAGCCACAAGCCCAAAATTAATATTGCTCCCATCAATTCCAGGCGAGGAATACTTGTACCTTTTAAGGGTGCTACTCTTGTTTTTGCAGCTACCTCTTGTTTTTGCAGCTACAATTTGGCTGTGTACCTACCATCATCGTAAGCATATCTTGCATAGGTCACTGCACAGTAAGCCTCTTGAGATGCATCTACAAATGTACACAAAGTCAACAATTTGTCTTCCTCAGAAGGTAGTTGTAGGCATCTTGGGATTTTGATATTGGCGAGGTCATTAAGTTAAGAAAACCACTTGTAACCCTTTACCTCCAAATCTGCAGCAGGTGTATCATCCCAGTCCAGTCCAGCGGCCCACATTTCCTGGAGAAGGATTTTTGCTCGGATAATGTAACGTGCCAGCATACCAAGTGGGTCAAACAGTGTAGCAATCTTCTTTAGGAAGTTGCATTTTGAGAATACAAACTTTTCCGGCGGATTCATTTGAAATGTGAAGACATCCTCTTTCGCCAACCACAATACACCAAGTGTCTTCACTTTCGGTTTGCTTTCGTTAAAGTCCATCTTGCAAGCCCTATCTTCTGTGGGTATCTGTGATAATACTATTGGCGAATTCGATAGCCACTTATGAGCAAGCATACCAGCTCTCTTCCATAATTCAGATAATTGTCTATAAAGTTCGATACCTTGTTCGTCATTCATCACAGAGTCCATACCGTCATTCATATATGTTGATTTCAACACAGTTTCTGTTGCCATAGGAAGTTCATCTTCATTTGCTTTTGCGTATGTTTGAGTGACAAACTGAGCTTGAAATGGTGAACAGTTTGCCCGGAATACCACACGCTTGAACTCGTACACATCTGGTGGTTTATCTGTTTTTAGCTCTCTCCAGAGAAATCTGAAGTATGGCCGGTCTTCCGGTGCTATCTGTATCTTTAAATACTTTTCAGAAATGTCTGAAACCAAGGCAACAGGATTTTTCCGAAAACGGAGAAGAACATCAAATAGGTCACGCTGCAATTTAGGACCTTGGTGTATAACATCATTCAGAGCTACGTCTTCATACTTGGCTGAAGCATCGAACACAATGCGAGTTTTTGTTTTAGTTCTATCAGGGTGTACTACTGCGAAGTGCGGGAGATACCATTTGCTTTGGTTCTCTTCAGCTTCTGGTATCTTGTGAACATATCCTTTGTTCACATATTGTCTGATATTCTCAACGTACGCTTTGCCAATGTCCTCGCTCTTTAACAACATCTTTTCTGTATTCCAAAGTTGTTGTTTGCAAGTCATGTGATATTTTGATCACTGCCACTGTGACACGGAGTAATCTGTCCAAAAAGTCGTACCACACAAAGGCATTTGAGTCCCTTTCATGCCAATCTAAGAACATCATTTATGGCATAGAGTGCACTTTGTGTGGTCTTATATATGTCGGAGAGACCGGGGAAAAACTTTCTAAGAGGATGTGTGGGCATAGGTCAGGAATTAACAACAATCTGCCAACCTGCCTTTACACTCACTTCAATGGTCCTCTTCACTCAGTATTGAATATGAAAGTAAGAATATTAGAAAAAAATTTACCATCCTTCTAATAGTTCAATACTGAGTAGGAGTTATCGCAAACAACGTGAACACCACTGGATCACTGAACTTGGCACAGCTATGCCTTATGGCTGTAATGATAATATACTAGGTGTGGGTAACCTATCTAGCCCCAGGGGAAAGACTGTCAATGTCATGGGTTTGTTTAATTCTCACCAGAGAAGACGACGAAGTCATGGCCATCGACACAGCAATAACACCAGTAATCCCCAGTTCAGTGATCTACTACCCATGTTAAATCAACCTTTGGGTGTTCACAAGGTAAGAACTGCATTGTTTGCATGCACCATGCAGAAGTTAAGATCACTTATCCTGACTGTTGAAGTTATGAATGTATACGACCCTCTGCTGCCCGAATACCGGTTAATCGCCATTATTATGGATATAGGCAAATATCGCCTATTCAAACCTGTTCGGACAGAAAGCATCAACAGTCAGCAGAGATTGTTTTTCCCCTTGAGGTTTGTTAACAAAGGGATTGACATGATTAACATCAGCAATATCTTACACAACAAGGACGTTATGGACAAAGTACCACCTTATTTTACATTTCAAGACCCTCCTATAGTGTCCTATACCTATTCTAAGACCATAGGTAGGAAATTGTTTAATTACAATAGGGTCTTGAAAGAAATTGATATTAAGAACAATGTTCATGATGGTACTTGTGATTGTATGTCATCTCCCTTTTGTTACAAACCTCATATAATAACAGGTGACATGAAGCTAGTTACACATCATAAGCTTCGGCAGCTTTTCCAGTTTGGCCCAAAATATAGCGAGCCACCCAAAGTAAACTGGAACTTTAAGTTATCATGGATACTGCTGAGGCTTATGCTAAGAAGTGGGCTGCCCTCGAAGACGAAGACGTTGGATGTCTTTCGGACTGGCTTCGCACAGTCCGTGATAAGGTAAAATCTCGCACTTCACGTCTTCGTTCTTCACATGCTGTCATCAACACTACATCTGCCTTTGATGACCCTTCTGTACGGGAATGTCTAGATGCTTTACACGATAAATATGTTGTTGTGCCTGCAGACAAAGCATCAAACAACATCATCTTTGTCTGCAAGCAATATTACATTCAATGTTTAAAGAACGAACTTCAGATTAACTCAGATGATGAGAGTAGCACAACATACTCTCTTTCAACCTTATCTGAAGAGGAAATATTGCAGAACCATTCAACAGTTTTGAGTGAATTTGGCATCAAGTTAGCGCAAGATGACAAGGTATTACCTAATCTATATTGGATTCCTAAGATCCATAAGAATCCTATAAACAACGTTTCATAGCTGGTTCCAGTAAGTGTACAACAAAACGCTTGTCACAACTTTTAATCATCATTTTAATAACCATTAAATCTGGTTTGGTACGGTATTGTGACAAAGTTTATGAAACTAGTGGGTCAATCAAATGTGGATATTAAAGAACTCCAAAGAATTGTTACATATTTTACAAAATAACAAAAACATGTACAATTCAATCCACACATTTGATTTTTCAACGTTGTACACAACCATCCCACATAACAAACTTAAAGACAGGCTATCATCTCTCATGAAGAAAGCCTTCTTTTACAAGAATGGTAGTCGTAGGTATGAATACATTGCCATCAAGCGCAACTTGGGCTATTTCACCAACAACAGCGATGCCAAACTCAAATACAGTGATGTTGAGGTGATTCAAATGCTATATTTCCTAATTTACAACATATTTATCAAGTTTGCTGGCATGACATCCAGGCAAACCATGTGCATTCCCATGGTCACAAACTGCGCCCCACTTCTTGCAGACTTATTTTTGTATTCGTATGAAGCAGAGTTCATACAATCACTTTAGAAATCTGGGTGTAAAAGGATTGCCAAGCGATTTAACAACACCCACAGATATATCGATGATCTCATCAGTTCAAACAATCCTGGTATATCCAATTATCTACACCACATCTACCCAGATGATTTAGAAATAAAAGAAACAACTGAAAATGTGTACTCGGCTTCATACCTAGGCGTATTGTTTGAAATTAGACAAAATACACTATATAGTAAGCTGTATGACAAAAGAGACGATTTCAATTTTGAAATCATAAACTTTCCCTTTTTGTCGAGCAATATACCATCATCTCCAGCTTATGGTGTGTATATTTCACAACTCCTTAGATACAGTAGAGCATGCAATTCATATGAAGACTTTCGAGTTAGACACAGCCTATTAGCTCAAAAGTTAGTGAGGCAAGGATTCTCAGAAAGAAGATTAGTAAGAACAATCTAGAACTTTCATTGACATGCGAATTACTGTTCTAAAATTATCTCCCTTACACAACTAATCAACTTTCCAGAACATTCCAAACATGACTAATTGAATTCAAGGTTGACGTCATTAAGGGCAGTGACCTTGAGAATGTTCTAGACTAATTGAACTCAGGTCATGATGAGTGTGGGGGAAATGACCTACATAACACACCCGTCTTCAAAAAAGAAAATTTTTCAAAGAAAAATCTTTCTTTTACAAATGTAATCTTGAAAAAGATTCAAGTACTCAATTTTTTTTTTTTTTTTTTTTTTTACTCTAAAGTAAAATTTCTTGAAAGTGAACAACAATAAACTCTAAATACGAGAGAGACAGTCTGCAATTAAATTGTCTCTGCTTTGATATGTCTAATGTCAAGATTAAACTCCTGTAACATTAAACTCCATCTTAGCAATCTCTGATTTTTGCCTTAAATTGTGCAGAAAAACGAGAGGGTTGTGATCAATATAAACCACTATTGGTTGATTTGAAGAAGTACCATAAACTTCAAAATGCTGTAAAGCTAATATCAAAGATAAACACTCTTTTTCAATTGTAGAGTAGTTTCTCTGGGATTTGTTAAATTTGCGTGAAAAATAGCAAACAGGATGATCTACACCATGACTATCCTCTTGCAATAAAACAGCACCAGCAGCCGTATCACTAGCATCCACAGCTAATTTGAATGGCAAAGTGAAATCTGGTGCAGACAACACTGGAGCACTTTGCAGTATGGCTTTAAGTGTATCAAATGCCTGTTGGCATTGCTCTGACCAAACAAACTTTACTTTCTTTTTAAGTAAGTTAGTCAAAGGCTCAGTAATTGTGGAGAAATTTGGACAGAATTTTCTGTAGTAACCAGCCATACCGAGAAAGCACATCAGTTGTCGTTTGCAGTTTGGTATGGGAAAACTTGAAATGGCACTGATTTTGGCATCAACAGGTTTTACCTCACCCTGTCCTACAGTATGTCCGAGGTAAGTCACCCTCGCCCAGCCAAACTCAGATTTGGCAAGGTTGACAGTCAACATTGCTTTACTCAGTCTCTCAAAGAACTTCCGCATGAGCTTGATGTGTTCCTCCCAGGTGTCACTATACAGGACGACGTCGTCAACGTAAGCTGCACATCCGTCTAGCCCGGATATGACGTCGTTGATCATCCGTTGGAACGTTGCCGGAGAGTTCTTCATTCCGAATGGCATCACCTTCTACTGGAACAATCTGTCTGGTGTAACAAAGGCGGATATTTCCCGAGCACGATCCGTCAGGGGACTTGCCAAAATCCCTTCAGTAGGTCAAATTTCGTCACATACTTGGCTTTTCCCACTCGGTCGATGCAGTCATCAATCCTCGGGATTGGGAAAGTGTCTGTCTTTGTTAAAGTGTTGACCTTCCTAAAGTCCGTGCACATACGATAACTGTGGTCTGATTTGGGAACAAGTATGCACGGCGAACTCCAGTTACTTTTACTGGGTTCAATAAAGTCATTGTCCAGCAGGTATTTGACTTCTTCCTGGAGATATTTCGCTTTTGTTGGATTCAGTCTGTATGGATGTTGTTTTACAGGCTTACTGTCCCCAACATCAACGTCGTGATAGATGACGTTTGTCCTCGTTGGAACATCTTGAAACAGGTGTTTATATTCATGGAGCAGTTCTTTCACCTGTTGTTGTTCTGGCTGGAGGTGTGCCAACTTTGTAGACTCCAGCTTCTCCAGGATTTCTGAGTTCTGAAGCTTGACCGAGCCCAGCTTTGAGTTTAGAGTATTTTCACTCAGTCAGTTTCAGTATCACTATCTTCATAATGGTTTGAACTGACTGCACTGACAGGCTGAGTTATAGTAGGATTATCCCTATCCAAATATGGCTTAAGCATATTTATGTGACATAGCTGTTTTTGTTTTCGCCTGTCAGGTGTTATTATGATGTAATTTAAATCACTCAATTTCTTATCAATTAGATATGGCCCAAAGTAACGAGCATGGAGTGGTTTGCCAGGAACCGGAAGTAGAACAAGAACTTTTTGACCTGGTTCAAACTTCCGTTTTGAGGTGCTTTTATCATATTTGATTTTCATTGACTGCTGAGATGACTCAGGATTTTCTCTGGCTAATTAACATGCTTTAGAGAGTTTTGTACGAAAATCTCACACATATTGCAAAATATTCAGACAATCATCATCATCTGATACGAATTTCTCTTTAACGAGCTTAAGTGGGCCACAGACTGTATGTCCAAATACAAGCTCAAATGGGCTAAAACCAAGAGACTCTTGAATTGACTGTCTGACAGCGAAGAGCAGAAAATGAATTCCTTCATCCCACTGCTTCTCTGTGTCAAAATAGTAGGTCCTAACCATGTTTTTCAAAGTTTGATGAAATCGCTCAAGAGCACCCTGACTTTCTGGATGATAGGCGGATGACCTATACTGTTTAATGCCTAGCTGATCCATTACTTGTTGAAAAATACCAGACATAAAGTTTGAGCCTTGATCGGACTGGACACATTTGGGGAGGCCAAATAAAGTGAAAAATTTGACTAAAGCTCTCACTATAGTCTTTGTCTTTATATTTCTCAGTGGTATGGCTTCTGGGAACCGAGTTGATGTACACATAATTGTCAATATGTACTCATTTCCTGATCTTGTTTTAGGTAGGGCCCAACACAGTCAATTAGTATCCTACTAAATGGTTCTTGAAATGCAGGAATTGGCTGTAAAGGGGCCTTTGGAATGGTCTGATTTGGCTTTCCTACCATTTGACATGTGTGACAAGTTGTTACATCCTGCCTGAGATTAGGCCAATAAAAGTGACTGAGAATTTTATGATAAGTTTTCCTGACTCCGAAGTGACCAGCCCAGGGCGTTTCATGGGCCAGGCGCAATATTTCAGCACGATAGGGCTTTGGAACCACAATTGATGTTTTATAGCCCAATCGTCATCAACCAAAACATCTGGAGGTCTCCATTTACGCATGAGAATACCAGATTTTGTATAATAGGAAACAGAGATATCTGAAGTTTTATTTTCATCATCTACCCTGTCAAACAAAGACAAAATATCTGGGTCTTTGTGTTGTTCTGCAATGAGATTTGATCTAGAAAATGTCTGACTTTGGTCAGCAGAAGTTTTACTGGAAGTTTCAAATCCACGAGGGATAACGGAATGATCCGTGTCAAACACCTGACTGAGATAGGTGTCATTTAAGTCAACATCTGAGACATTATTTTTGAGAGTATTTTGATTCTCAGAAGTTTTCTTTGACATGGCTCGAGTAATAGCACACGAAGGAAATAAATCGGTATCTCTTGTTCAATTGGCTCTCGATCCTGATCTAAACTAGGATTATCAGTCACAAGTGGATTAGTAATGACCTTGTCCCCAGCAAGGTCGTTTCCAAGAAGAAGGTGAATCCCTTCAAAAGGCAAAAAAGGCCTAATACCTAAAGTCACAGGTCCAGAAACAAAGTCCGAAGACAAATAGACATTATGGAGAGGAACAGGAATGTAGTCATTGCAATCTACCCCCTTAATAAGAACTTTAGAACCTGAAAATGACTTTTCAGAAAACGGCAGGGTATCTGCAAACAAAAGAGACTGGGATGCCCCGGTATCTCTTAAAATTTTGACAGGGGTAGCGGAAGAGAAATCACTAGAAAGTGATATAAAACCATCATGAATAAATGGTTCGAAAATACCCATAATGCTATCTTGAGAAGAATTGACCTTGACCTCATTAATTGGGGATGAGAGGGGTTTAACCTCAGAAAATGTGTTGCACACATTATTAGACTCTAATTGAGTTGATGAAGAAATAAAGCCGGTGGGCTTAGATCCACTTTGACCACTTTGACCTTCACGTTTTCTTTTCAATTTGAAACAATCTGACATTAAATGGCCGTCTTTCTTACAATAATTACAAGAAAGTGTACCGAACTGTTTGTCAGAAGGAGATTGAGACTTTGGATCTGATGATGTGGGAGTGTTACTTGAATTTTGTGAACTGTTGTCATTTGATTTTCTACTGTCCTTTGAAAAATTCTTGGATGAAAAGGAGGAGTTAAATTTACCTGCATTGTTTCTGTAGGAAAAGGACTGGGATGGTTTGCTGAGAAAGGAAGATTTGTGGGTCAATGAATAATCATCAGCCAAACGTGCAGCAACCTCCAATGTATCTGCCTTTTGTTCATTGATAAATGTCTTGATGTCACTCCGGATGCACCTTTTAAATTCCTCAATCAAAACAAGTTGTCGTAATTTTTCGCAATTCTGACAGACCTTTTCAGAAGAACACCAACGATCAATCAGTTATTCTTTTCTTCGAGCAAATTCAACATAAGTTTGATCCTTCGCCTTCTCACAATCCCTAAATTTCTGACGGTAAGCTTCAGGCACCAACTCATAACCCTTGAGAATTAATTCCTTCACAGAATCATAATTTGAAGCCTGCTCTACTGACAACTGAATATAAATTTCTCTGGCTTTACCCACCAAAGCACTCTGCAAAAGCATAGACAAGGACTCCTTAGGCCAATTCAGACTCTGAGCAATTTTCTCAAAATGAAGGAAATATTTATCAACATCCTTTTCTTGGAAAGGGGGAACTAACCTGAAATGCTTAGTGATGTCAAACTTGTCTGAAGGGAAGAATTTTCCTGACTGTCCAAGCTCCAAACGTTTTATTTCTAACTGCAGTCGGTGTTCTGCTAATTCTCTTTCTTTTCTTTTTCCTCTCTTTCTTTCTCCCTTTGTCTTTCTTCCATTTGCAATTCTTTTTCTTTCATTTCCAATTTCCTCTCTTTCTGTCTTTCTTCCGTTTCTAACTGCATTTGTATTTTTTCTTTTTCTAATGCCTGTCTCTCCTTTTCCATTTGTAATTCTTTTTCTTTCATTTGTAATTCTTTTTCTTTTTCTAATGCCAATTTTTTTAGCTCGAAATCTGCCTGTATTTCTAATTCCAATTTTTTGAGTTCGAAGGAAGACTCAGGCTCATAATCTTTTAAGGCAGACTCCTCAAAATGGCCAGAATTAACTAAATGTTTTGCAATCTTGAACTGTATTTCTCGCTTGCGCATAGATCTTTTGACATCTACTTTAAGGAAATTGGCCAGTGCTATGAGGTTGTCTTTTCTGAGGGAATTAAATGTGTCCTGATCAAGGTCATCCATAAATTCGTCTGGCTTGAATTCCGCCATGATTGAATTTCGCTGAGTTCACAGTATACAGTAGTTTTGAAAAAGGCAGGCAAAATGTTGTCAAACGGCTCAAAATATTCGTCTCCCGGACGAGCCCCCAATTTTGTTACGTGCAGAGAAAACGAACAAAAGGGTGAACTCAGCAGTTAACGTTTAAACAAAATTTATTACAAAAATAAAACTAATTGCTAAGTCAGGGATAGAGTACAAGCTTTAAAAGTGTACAGACTACTTATCTCAGCTGGGACGGCAAAGCTCCAGTCTCAGAGTTGTAACAGTCAGTCGGATGAATGAACAGTCCTTCGGCTTGCAGGCTTGTAGTTGCACAAAGTCCACAGTAAATAAATCCAGCGTTGACAGTGAAGGTCTTGAAAAGTCTTGAGAATGACTACTGCTGGAGTTTAGTAACACACAAGAGACACGATCCCAAAAATCTGACTGGAAGCTGAGCACGTCCCTTTTATAAAGGCATATAAGAACAATCTAGAACTTTTATTGACATGCTAATTACTGTTCTAAAATTACCTCCCTTACACAACTAATCAACTTTCCAGAACATTCCAAACATGACTAATTGAATTCAAGGTTGTGAGGTCATTAAGGGCAGTGACCTTGAGAATGTTCTAGACTAATTGAACTCAGGTCATGATGAGTGTGGGGGAAATGACCTACATAACAATATATATATATATATATATATATATATATATATATATATATATATATATATATATATATATATATATATATATATATATAATAAAAAAGAGCGTTCTTCGAAACCAGGATAGATTATGTTGGGGCCATCCATAAAACATGAAACATACTGGTTCACAGAATGTTGAAGATGATGTACACCGCAGAGGCGAGACCAGGTAGAAATGTTCAAAGATGATCGCAGTTGACTCAAATAGGGTTCCCCTTGCAAGGATTCGACTTACACATTAGTGATCAAACATTGGAGACGGTTGTGTTGCCGAATTTCCGACAAATAGAAGATGGAGGTGGGTTTTGCTCGCTGTACCACAGCGGTCGGCGAAGTCCGTCACAGCATTGACTACGAGGAAGCCCACAAACGTGGAGGCAGGGGAGGAAGGCCAATCGTAAAATCTTGGTTTATTTTTTAGAATTGATTGACTCATGAACCAGGTGTTTGAACAGTTTTTTTGTGTGTGTTCGGTAAAAAAAATAACAAAATCCGACACTTTTCGCAAAGAATGCTCATGAAATAATTTAGGATACTTTTGGAGAACATGATTCACGACTTCTGAAAAGAAAACGGATGTAGGTCGGGGAGTTGTCACCACTTATCATAGTCGGAATTACTAGGAAGCGGGCTTGTGACCTGAACGCTGGCATCAGAGGAAATTAACACAAAAATGCTAGACGCTTCTGAGTAGGAGAGGTGCCTGAAAAAAAACGTCAGGTATATTAAACGCAAGGCAAGTCTCATGCGAGTCTAAGGGCTCTTTTCACACAGAGGAAAATTATGCCCTATTTCGTGTTGCAGCTCGTAATGTCCGTGTACCCTAATCCTCTAAATCGCTCGTATACGGACCACCATTGTCAGTAAGTAGTGTCATTGACACAAACCAAACAGCCCTTTTCAGAGCCGTCACATTTCCCAAAAAGAGGAACTGCCGTAATCGATACACCGGCTTTTGGCCAGAGTACAAACACGCATATACCATACCTTGTACCTCATGCGCATTGTCACAAGCACAGTCTCAAATAATGAAACAAAAACTATCGTAACTATATCGCGGTAGTATGCATTTGCCCGGGTTTTTTTGGTTTGTATTTATTGAATGTTCTTTATTAGAAAATTTCTTTGCATTTTGTATATGGTAGGCGACCCGGTGTACAATGCAAATGTTTGATTATTGGTACCTTAGCTTCTGCGCGTCACTTTGTAATGGTCAACGGTTATGTTGTCGACGCCATTGACCGTGTACAGAAACGAACCTTTCATCAATTACTCACTTGAAACTGTAAAATCGACCGTATTTCGCTCACAACGTTATGTCCAAAATATTCACAAAAGGTATTATGGTAATACAGATCTATATTTATCTGCGTGGAAAAGATTTATGCCAGTTTTCTGGAGCAGTTGCTCGCGTTGCTTCCATGTGTCAGTCATTTGAAACAATGAACCCACCATGCCAAACCAAGCCGGCACAAACGTTGTAGGTTCATATCTATATCTCGCCTTATCCCCCAACGGCGGTGAAAAACCGCCGTTTGCTGGATTACAGCCAAAGGTGAGAACGAGTTGATCAACACAACGAGCCCTCCGGAGAGAAATTTTGTCATATACACCCTGATAACGTAACAAAAGATGGTCACACTTTAAGCTTGACGATGGCTATGTTGATAACTCCTTGACATGTTTAATGGGATGCGCGGCATGCTTCACGGAATGATGGTATATTCTACGCGTGCTGGACTTGTAGGCGAGCGGCAGACACACCCATTTTTCACACTTAATGTACCCACCTTACATACGGCCACATCATACATCATTTGAAAGCTTATTATCTCTACTTCAAGAAAATTGACGATGTGGAGCTGCCAAGTAGGGCCATAACCCCCTAATTTGCATAATTCACATGGGTACCCAATTTGCATAAATGTGATATAAAATTAGGAAATTCATTGTTAACTACTCTAAACATACTTTTAAACTATTGAGTGATATATCAAATAAAAGGTATTTGCATGTAGTATACAAAATTGATATCCAAAAAGATATTTAAAATGGTTTTACTGAAATATTTTCATATTTATATTGAAAAAAATATTTTTCCCTTTTGAATAACAATGTCTTAACAATTTGAACACATACAGCCACATCATACAGCCACATTATACATCATTTGAAAGCTTACTATCTCTACTTGAAGAAAATAGACAACATTTAGTTGTCAAGTACGGCCGTAGCCCCTAATTTGCATAAGTCCCACGGGTACCCAATTTGCATAAATGCGATTAATATTAGATATTTATTATTCACTACTCGAAAAATACTTTTAAACTATCGAGTGATATATCAAATGAAAGGTGTTTGCATGTAGAATACTAAAAAGACATCCAAAAATATATTTAAATTCATTTTACTGAAATATTGTCATATTAAATTGAAAAAATATTTTCCCCTTTTCAATAACAATATTTAAAAAAATTAAATACAAAAAGCCAAATCTTACAGCATCATCATACGTTATTTAAAAGCTTACTATCTCTACTTCAAGAAAATTGACAATGTGGAGCTGTCAAGTACGGACGTGGCCCTTAATTTGCATAATTTACATGGGTACCCTATTTGCATAAATGCGATATAAAATTAGAAATTTATTAACTACATACTTTAAACTATCGAGTGATATATCAAATGAAAGGTATTTGCACGGAGAATACAAAATGGATATCCAAAGAGATATTAAAATGATTTTACTAATAATTTTTCGTACTAATGTAGAACAATATACTTTCCCCTTATTAATAACGATATTATAATAATTTTAACACATAGAACCGCATCACACAACCACATCAAACGTTATTTGAAAGCCTATTATCTCTGCCTCATGAAAAAAGACGATATGCAGCTGACAAATAGGGCTGTAATGATTTAATTTGCATAATGCAAACGGGTACCTAATTTTCATGAATACAATATAAAATTACAAAAATCAATTGTAAAGTACTCTAAACTTACTTTTCAACTATCAAGTGATATATCAAATGATAGATATTTGCATGTAGAATAGAATCATGAACTCCAAACGTGTATTCAAAATATTCTTATTGAATATTTTCAATTAAATCGTAAACGTTTTGACTAGTTTATAATATTCAAAATATTGTGTACTAATAACGAATAATGCTAAAGTTTTGGGGATAAATATCTGAATTTGTTTTGCAATTGATTTTTTGTTTATTAAGGATACGAAAACTGGAACATTTTCCTGTCTAATTCCCATATAGCTGAACAACAAGAATACATAAACCAATTGGAACTAATTTGGGATAATTGGGTCTTCATATTTTGCAAATTTTCTAAAGCGTGTTTTGTGCTCCATAGTTGAGTGTTGAAATATAACAAGTTACTCTTAAAAACATTACAAGTAAAAAGAAAAGCAGATGAGCTTAAATTTGCAAATTAAACCGACATTACTTCATCATCTAATTATCCCAAATTAGTTCCAATCTTGTTATAAATAGCTGTGTGTTGAATGACCCTTTTGTATCATTGATGTCATTTTTGTTTCAATTTCTCTAGAAATCTTGTTTGATGGAGACATCATTGGTTACTACATCTGTGTTACATCTGTATTTTCAGTTCAGTTATTTGGAATATGTAGACGGAAGGCACCATATTTCATTTATCGTATTTATTGTCCATATAATAAAGGAAAAGCAACTCAACACAACCGTTCATATCTTCGTTGTTTGCATTTTGTGTAGGATATTGTGTATATTGTCAGTGTATATTATGTTTGGCTGTTTTATATAAAGTGTTAATTAGCCATGGCGATTATTCTAGTTAAGAGTAAAACACTAGCACCACTTACAAGTTGGTACCTTATGCTAAAAATACAAGTGAACAAAATGACGCCCACGAGGAAAGTTCGTGGACCGCCCAATTATAAGTGGATGATGCGATGCAGTCCAACCTTTCACAGATCAAAATTCATTGACTATTTTCTCAAATAAATCGTGAAGAATAAACAACATACATCAAAGATACGACTGATTTTACACGGAAAATTGAGACACTAAAAGTTCGGGCCAATGCGACATTGGTAACACAAGACATTGTTTCAATGTACACTAATACAACGCACAATGAACCAATGGAATCAGTCGACAGAGCATTAAAATCAGGAAAGATCATCAAATGATTGCATAATCAAACCACCAACAACAAAATACATGATAGCTATGCTGAAAATAATCTTGAAAAACAACACTTTCAAGTCAACAGTGAACTTTACCGTCATGTATTTGGGTGCGGTACGAGATCTCCAGTTTTACCAGAAATTCCCGACATTACATTTCACAAGACAAAATGAGAATAATTCAGCAACACACTGAACAAATATCGCTCTGACTGAGATTCAGAAACGATGTATGATTCTCATTGGAACTCAACACGAGCTTAATGAATTCATATCAAACATGAAAAATGCATCATACTTTCAAATTTTCGAAAGCTCTTCTCAAGAAATCATATCGTTAGACCTCATTATCTATAAAGGTCATCGGTGGAACAAAGAGGACATTCTCGACTGCAAAACACACACAAAACCAACAGATACATTGCGGTTCACGAAACCAAACGGCAACATTCAAGGGCCTTGTTAAACGCGAAACATTACGATACATTAGAACAATCATGCAACAACAAGGCAATAGAGAATACAAGATATTTTCGAGATAAAAGTAATGAAATGCGACCAAACGATTCTAAATCTTGTTAAATTATTACTAACTTTGGACAATCGGAAGACATTTAAATGTTATTAAATTTTCATTAAATTAATTTCAAAACCTTGGAATCGTAAATAGTAAAAGGGAACCAAACATTTTCAGGTCCCCTATATGCAGAGCAAAATCTCCAAGTACCCCTCTACAATCTCCCAAAATTTTCGAATCCAACCCGAATTCCTCTGCCTCTCACCGTTATTTGTGAGCGTAGCCTAATCACATACATAAGAAACAGTCCGATCTCCGATTCAAATGAGCGTACACAAATACAGCCTGAACGAACAGTAGACATCCTAGCTTCCGTACTTGAACAAACTGAACTTTCAGTGGAACAACTCGATTGGTAACACCTACAATCATTCAATCAGTGCACATGTTTCACCAAAAAAATGAAGGACTGATGAAAACAGCTCAGTACTCTCAAAAGGTAGCATCAAAGGATCGCAGTGTCACATTAGTCTTGCTACCCCATAGGGCAGGACACGTAGATTAGGGCTACGTCTCGCCATGGCAAATCAACACTATACATAAAACGGCCAAACATAACATAATATACACTTACAATATACACATGTACCGTACACAAAATTCAAACAACTAAGATATGAACGATTTGCGGAGCTGTTTTCTCTTATTACATGTCACCAATTGTGTCTGCTGTCGAATTAATCTTCCCTGCACAGACCTTTGTTCCTGCCAAGGCAGCGATAACTGTGGCAACCCTTTTACTCATGACAATGCTGGTGAAGAAGAGGATGATGAATTCCTACAATTACTAGATTTACTGGAAATGACATGAATGATTTGGATCATGAATCATGCCATTACTTTGACTGCAGCTTACTCTGACACATTGTTTCAGCTACAAAGCTACATTTCAACAACTACAATAGTGTCTTTCGTGTGGATCTTTTTGTTGCATTGATACTTAAATTAATTTTTTTAAATACCATTATTGAAAAGAGGAAATATTTATTTCGACAGAAATATGAAAATATTTCCGCAAATTGATTTAAATATCACTTTTGATATCAATTTTGTGTTTTACATGCAAATACCATCACCACAGACCATATATCACTCGATAGCGTAAAAGTGTGTTTAGAATAGTTAACAATGAATTTTCTAATTTCATATCTCATTTCTGCAAATTGCTTACAAGTGTAATTTATGGACATAAAGGGGTACGGCCTTCCTTGATAGATCCACATTGTCAATTTTCTTCAAGTAGATATAATAAGCTTTCAAATGACGTATGATGTGGCTGTATGATAGGACTCTATGTGTTAACATTTTTAAAATATTGTTATTCTAAAGGGGAAAATATTTTTTCATTATAAATATGAAAATATTTCAGTGAAATCCATTTCAATATCTCTTTGAATATTCATTTTGTATTCTACATGTAACTACCTTTCATTTGGTATATCACTCGATAGTTTAAACGTATGGTTAGAAAAGTTAACTATAAATTTAATACTATATCGCATTTATGCAAATTGGGTATGCGTGTTTATTATGCAAATTAGGGGGTTATGGCCCGATTTGGAAGCTCCAAATTGTCTATTTTCGTGAAGTAGAGATAATAAGCTTTCAAATGACGTATGGTATGGCTGTGTGTTGTTGCTGTATGTGTTAAAAGTTTTAAAATATTGTTATTCAAAAGGGGAAAATATTGTTTTCCATATAAACATGAAAACATTTCAGTATAATCAATTTCAATATCTCTTTGAATATCCATTTTGTATTTACATGGAAAGACCTTTCATTTGATATATCAGTCGATAGTTTAAACGTATCGTTAGAGAAGTTAACAATAAATTTCAAATATTGTATCGCATTTATGCAAATTGGGTACCCTTGTTAATTATGCAAATTAGGATGTTATGGCCCTACTTGGCAGCTCCACATCGTCAATTTTCTTAAAGTAGAGATAATAAGCTTTCAAATGACGTATGATGTGGCCGTATGTAAGGTGGGTACATTAAACTCCTAAAATAAGGCCCTTTTTGTGGATTCTCAAGTCTGTGATTTGTTTTGGTTGGTGAACGCGATGATTTGTTTTCTGTTATCATGTGAAACGCCTGAGTGGGGTGAACGCTATACAGCGGAGTTTCTCCCGGAATCACACGACACAACCATGAGTGATACTCGTGAATGGATATAATTCTGTGGCAAGCAAATGCCGCGATAAAAACATTAACAACTCCATACCAACTCTCTCCGTATTTCAGCTATCGCACATCGACTGCTTCTTGTGCGTTATGTTATGCGTGGCGAAATACTTGGTGCGTTATTCAGTTGCTTATTTTTCTAAACACGCTATCAGGCCGTGCTGCAGTAAACACCGTGATACACACCGGCCGACCGGCGGCCCGTAATGTAGGAAACACGGTGTTTTACTTCGGCACAACCGGCCAGCGTGTTTCGGAATTTGTAATTGTGCTTGCCTATCATTACTTTATTATTTGGTAAATGTACGTTATTAATTGTCATCAACCACACTGCTACGCTTCAGATATTTACATTCTTCAACGCATTACTGAACGCCGATACGCATAATTCTGTCAGCTACACCACAGACAAATAGTATAGACAGTCTATGTTTGCCTAGGGCTACACTGGGCTGAAACAGCCATTGTGTGAATGCAGCTGCTTCTGGGAAAGGCCTTTCAGCTGCCTTTTATATCCAAAGAATGGCTTTAACTTACACCCACGAATGGCGTCATGGGCAGTTGTCTTGCTTTCCGTTCTATAAATTCTTCGTTAGACTTACTTACAGGTAATGAAATGATAGCCACAAATTGATGCTGCTACGTGATTACCATTTTCGATTGAATTGCACTTACCTTATATCTATCAGTCAATCCACAAATCGCTACTCTTTCTCTGACACCGTCGTCGTCTACTTCAAGTTGTATCACCAATATGCAATCCAGGTAATCACAGCAAATCACCAACAACAACCTTTTTAGCGAGGGTAATGGCGTGTAATCAACGCCAAAACTATGTTCACAGATTTCTAGGTTAAAAGGTATTAGATCGCGAGGATTCGAAGTTATGTATGTGGCTAGGACTCGAAGAAAGGTAATCACAGCAAATCACCAGCAACAACCTTTTTAGCGAGGGTAATTGCGCGTAATCAACGCCAAAACTATGTCCACAGATTCCAAGGTTGAAAGCTAGCAGATCGGGAAGATTCAAAGTTATGTGGACGCGAGGAATCGAAGATAGGTGGATATGATCCGAAGTTTAGGTTGATTGAATCCGTCGATGGAGATTCGAAGAGAGGTCGATAGGAATCCGAACATAGAGTGTTACATTCCGAGGCTGTCTTAGGCTGGTTAGTGATGCCGATCTCGAAGTTTAATGTTCGTTGTAGATTTCGAAGTTTCATGTTCCTGATTTCAATCAAGAATCTAGGGGGCGCTGCGCTCGAACATTGTATAGCCATCAAGGAGTCGTACACAGTGAATCTAGGGCAAGTTGCACGTGCTGTGAATAAGTTTCAACCTGTTCATATGAGTAGCTGCTTAAAGCCATTTCTTGGGTATAAAAGGCAGCTTAACTTTAGTGGGTTAATTGTTTCGAATGGCTGACACACGGAAGCAATCGAGCAACTGCTCTAGAAAACTGGCATAAATCTTTTCCACGCACATAAATATAGCTCTGTGCCACCACAGTACCTTTCGTGAATACTTTGAACATAGTGTTGTGAGCGAAATACTGCCTATTTTACAGTTTCAAGTGATTTATTGATGGAAAGTTCGTTTCTGTACACGGTCACTGGCGTCAATAACGTATCCGTTGACCATTTCATTAGGGGAAGGCTCCATTAACTTTGATGGTACCTGAAACCCGAGTTGCTGCCTGCCAACTCGGGTGACAACAGAAGACTTTTAATCCCCAAGGTGTTAATTTTCCATTGTTGCGATTATCTTATCGAGCTGGTGCTATGATAGGAACGTCAGGGCTGTAACGACTCACTCAATACCACGGGCACACACATATGCTTGCACATGGAACTATGTTGACAGGAAAAAGTGAACTGCCCTTTTTCAATGCAAGTAATCTAGTTTATTCTTTAATTTAGGCTCTAAACTAAGTTTTAGAAATATGGTGAAACAAAATATCGTTCTTCGTTCATTTTCATTCCAGTTTCCTATTTTCGGACGCTTCACTTCAGTAACGCGCATTGATCATATATGCAAATGTGATCAGAACAGCATGGAACGTTCCACGTGGCGAGATTTTTCTTGCACTTGCAAACAACGTAACGAGTGAGTAAGGACTCCAAGAGCTGCGCGTATCCTGTGACATTACATCTCGTATAGAGCGAATTTAAGTCAATGAATTGCAAGCCGGATCCGTCTGTAAACAGTATGGCCACTGGTACATATTATAAGAAAGGAGAAATAGTAGAGGCAGTTATTGAGGCCGGTCGGCGGACGGCACAATTTTCAGTGATTTAATTCACGGTATTAATTTCACAATAAAACGAATTCGCGAGCTTACCATTGATTTTTGGTGATGTTGAATATAATTGAAAAAGAGCTAAATTCCAGTGTTCCTTGTTTGATAAAATTCCAAATTGACGACACCCAACGTCAACCTGTACGACACCGTATGTGTACAACACACCTGCAGTCGATTAGTCGATTGTGACACAGTAAGCTTACACATAATGCAATATCGGTCGACCCACAGTCCCTCTATCAATGCATTTCTGCAGTTGTCTTTCCTATTCTGCTCAGTTAACAGACATGATTTCACAGAATATTACACAGAAAACATATTTTATCATATTTGGAGGCACTGAATACTAGCATTGCAAGAGAAAGCGACGACAAATTTTCCGGTTTGATTCCAGCCGTTGCTTGTGCTACGTCAACACACTCGCAGCGATCAACCCCAGAAATTATCGCACACTATCATCATTTAGGATGGGAGAAGGATCAAAACACCGGTTTCAAGATATGATGATTTCTGTCTTCGTGTCATAGATAGATGCAGAGAACACTTAATAGAGCCAAAAACAGCGAAAATTCGAGAAAAGCGTACACACAATCGGGGACTGTGGCATGCAGGACAAACCCAAGCTACGCATTATCACGTGACTGCCCCTCGTATCGCGGTTTGGCTGTGCGGTCCAGGTGATTGACACCTTTTACAATAGGCGTTTTCAGACCGGTGGATAGAGGGACTGTGGTCGACCTGAAATTTGACACTGTGATCGACGTACGTAGCGTTTCAAAAGTACGAAAAATGAGACCAAGTAATTGTTTGTTTATTTAGATTTGATCTAAAACCTCCAAAAACCAACAGACAAAGTCCTACTCTTACGCAGAAAATCAACGTTTTCAAGCGTAGTCTCCCGCGTAGACTTTCCCTTCCGCTTAAACCACGGCCTCTCCACAAAACGCGATGTAGATCTATGATCGTCTATGGATGGATTGACGTGGCGTTTCAAAAGTATGAAAAATGAGACTCAGTACCTTTTGGTTGCTTTACATTTGATCAAAAACCTACCCATCAGACAAGGCCCAACTCTTATACGCAGAAAACAAAAGCTGTGGAGCGTCGACTTTCTCTTCCGCGTTTGAGACTTTCTTCTCTTTCGCGTTTGAGAGAAACAAACGTCGGCTTTATTTGGCTATTGGTGGGCGTAACGTCAGTCCAATGGTAAGCTGCACCCGATGTGAACGTCGGAATAATTCGGGCTGTAGTCGGGAAAGCAAGGATGACCTCGAGAGCGATTCCCAGTTCGCACGTTCGCAGATCGCGGTACTACGGACTGATACTAGATAGCAACAAGTTCACCGCGTAAAGTGCTAGATTACATATAGCCACATAGGCACTTCTGAAATGTTATCTCCGGCTTGCAAGACAACAAATATCAAAATATTATTATCAAAACCAGAATTTCGGGGCTAGAGAGCGAAACATTGCCGAAAAGTAGCCGGCCTAAATACGGAAGTAACCAGTCAATTTGGCCGCCATCCGGCTAAAAATGAACACGCGGATTCAAACAGAGAGGCTTGTTGCGATAGACAAGTAGCCTTTGGCTTTTGACCAGAAAAATAAGTGAGTGTTCATTGATAATTCAAAGACTGGATCCGTTGACACCAAAGTTTGCTCGTGACTTTCATTGCATTGCATGCACCTTTCCTCAATGTGAGTCTGAACTGAAATTGAAAGAGTACGTTTTAGTAAAAGTCCTGTTTTGTTGTGCTGAAGTCCTGTTTTGTTGTGCTGATTTTCGCTACCGTACTTTCTTTTATAGGGGTATAAACATTCATACAAGAATAGCTTTTCGTATGCAAAATCAGCGTACGTTAATTAACTGCTAGTATTGTTTAAACAGCATTTTATTTGAAAGGGATTCTATAGTACACTCGTTTTTGTAAACTCTTCATGCAATTTTATGAACTAAATGATGACCTCAAAGTAACAGCAAGTGCTGGACGGCACTTTTAACGCTGGTTGGAAATCCTGAGTGCCGGACAGGGGGGCCATCATCAAGTCAGGCGCCGACTGGCATTGGCCATGCTAAAAGTAGTTCCGGCAGTGCTAATGTTTTGTTTACACTAAAAGATAATCTGTTCGCATATGTTGACATAGAGATTAATCCTCTGATAACCAACTCGGGTTACTCGGGTACGTCCAAGTTAATGGAGCGTTCCCCTCATGTCAAACTGCTGTCAATCACAAAGGTGCTAATCGTCAAACATTTGCTTTGTACACCGTATCACCTACGATATACATAATGCAACAAAATCCTCAAATAAAGAATATTCAATCGATGCAAACCTGAAAACGGGTGAATACATACTATTGCGATTTAGTTACGAAAGTTTGTTTTTTTCATATTTTATGAGACAATGCTTATGACAATGCGCATGAGGTATAAGGTATGTGTATTTGCAAATTTATGTATTTAATGAACTTGCTAAATTAGTTAAATTTGTCAAGAAATACTGCATAAAATTTATTGAATCCTACTACAGATGTTGAACTCTCAATACTGTAATAGTGTGTAAAGACACAAAGCAGAACCATGTCAATCAAATGATAATTTGCTTATTTTATGAACTTTCCTAATTAGCGTGGTATGTTAAGAAATACTTCATCAGATTCAATGAAACTTGGTACAGATTTTGAATTTCAGTGTTGGACTAACATGCAAAGACATTCAGCAGTATCAGGTCAATTAAAGGGCAGGGCCAGGCATAAATAGCTGGCTGCCCCCGTTGGAGTTAGTTCATGCAAAGCGTGGCTTGGGTGGCGTCACGCTCGATCGCTCCGTAAAAACCATGCCAAAATGGGCCAGGTATAAATAGCTGGCTGCCCCCGTTGGAGTTAGTTCATGCAAAGCGTGGCTTGGGTGGCGTAACGCTCGATCGCTCCGTAAAAACCATGCCAAAATGGTCACAGGCGAAGAAATTTAGGCGTCCATGCACCTATACCTAACTATGAATGTCTAGTGATTGAATGTATCGATAAAATTTTATGATTTGAGCATAAATAAGGCCGATTTTGATCGATGAAGGTATTTCTCTTTGGCGTCAACTAGCGTGGCAAGCGGCCATAACAAAGGTCTGCAAGCTGTCAATCAAAAAAGGACGCATACAGGTGTGAAGCGGTAAACGTTTGCGATGTCAACATGTTAGATACGCCACGTCATTGTAATTAGATGGAGCGACCTCAGTGCAGACCCGCAAGCACAGGCGCTATGTAGCTTGGGAGTCTGCTAATAGATCGATTTTCGGCTCGATCTATCGATCCCGTAGTCGATATGCCCACGACTGCAACCTAAACACTCATTTAGGTTAGCGATGGACCATTAGACCTTGGGAGAGGGGGTGGTCACAATGAAATTGTGAAAATTTTTTTTTTTACTATTGTAAATTTCTGAAATTTTTTTTTCCAATTGAGATTAGGTGTGCAAATTTTTTTTCAGAGTAAATTTTCAGATTTATATTTTTTTTAGTTAAAATGGTGTTATTTGGTGGCACTTGGGGAGTATTTTTGCGGGGGGAGGTCAGGAGGGGGTGTCCCCCTCCTGCCGTTGGAGCTTTTGAAAAATAGAGATTAAAATGGTGTCATTTGGTGGCACTTGGGGAGTATTTTTGCGGGGGGAGGTCAGGAGGGGGTGTCCCCCCTCCTGCTGTTGGAGCTTTTGAAAAATAGAGATAAAAATGGTGTTATTTGGTGGCACTTTGGGAGCATTTTTTTCGGATTACACATCTTCCTCTGAAAATGGTCTTCTTGCTCCTCAGTAGCTTCCTATAGTTTTGAAAATTGAGTATTTTGGTTTCCTGGCTTCCCTTTCTACTGCATGGTGAAATGGCTACATTCACCCCACCAATGATCATGCATATCTCATGATTTACAATTGATTTTGACAAGCTGAGAAGCTAAAATAAGCTAAATAATATAGTTAAATTTGCATATTTGTGTTCTTAGAGCAATTGTTGCCCTTTTTGATCAAAACATCTATTTCTCTGTAGCAGCATGTCCAAATTGATTGGATGTGTATAGATGTGTTGAAATTTCAATATTTGTCTTTTTAGGGCAATTTATGCCATTCATGGTCAAAAAATCTGTATTCTCTGAAAGGGCTTGTCCAATTTCTTTGAAATTTGCGACACAAAAACGATTATTCATGCAGATTTATTCAGTATTTGCTATCGAGAAACTTTAAAAGTTCAACCCCTTTTGTGTGTTTTGTGTTGGGATTTGTTGGATAGATGGCATTCTACGTAGTGTATTGTTGAATGTTAAAACATGTGTTGCTGTTGTTTTTTGAGGCTGTTTTTGAGAAAAAAAGAATTGAAAATGCCTTTTTAAAAGCAAAATAATACATAATGACTTGATATGTTGTTTTATCATTATTGACGTGTTTCTACTTGTTCACCCATTCTTGCATTCATCATTGCAATAAAATGCTGTGAAAAAAATGAAACTGATGTGGCCTGCATCTGTTTACCTTGATCTTAAAAGGCAAATACAACTTTCTGTCTTGACAACCATACCATAGTTTCAATATTTTACCTAGTGTACCTGCTTGGTTTGTACGCAGGAAACAAGTAGAAAACAGATTCTATAATTTCATAATTTTCAAGTGATCAGAATACAAAAGTCCTGAAAAGATAAGATAATCACAACTTCCAGTATAAGGGATACAGTCACTCTAAATGTATAAATTAAAATTTAAAATGTGCCGGGAGGATGTACTAAAAAATACAGAAAGTTGCTTTCTGTCGGTAAAATCTAAAAAAAATTCAAATTTTAAAGACTTTTGCAGATTTTTTTACGCCTTTGTCTTCTTATTTTTTTTTATTTTGCATACTAGTTTGAAGATTTTTTTTTTCTAACTTTCTGCTCTGAAATTTTTTTTTTCTGTTTTTGACCACCCCCTCCCAAGATCTAATGGTCCGTCCCTTAATCGAAATACTTTTGTTCACAATGAGTAAGCTATACACAGTTGACTGTCTCGATTCTCCCGTCTATGATTCGATATTCACTGACTCATTTTTTCTCTTATTTGTCGATCGATGAAAGTAATTTCATCTTCAATACTCTGTCCTAATATGACAGATGTAATATCCAAACCTATATTGTCATTTATTTTTGACCAACGTACAAAACTTGGTCCGTTCGCCAAAGCACATATCTGACGAGATGTTTTGCGAAACAGTGAAAAATATATTGGATGAACAGCCGTACTCTATGATTAGGGGATATTCATGTTGCAGTCTCTCCGAAAAAAAAACAGGGATGTTTAGGAGATAACAAAGGCGAAGACTCAGTAAAAAGTTGAATAAAAAATATTTCGGACATCATATTTTTATCTATTAAAAGCGTACACTTGTCGGCTTGATGTGCGACCGTACGCAGATCGCCCATATTCTCCTAAAACTAGTCAAAACAATTCTGCGACAATGATGGTGTCTCTTCGTGAACGTCCTTGAACCCGTACCCGCGACCATTGTTTTTTTATGTGTTGCGTGGTTGATGATTGGTAGAATTCATGTATCAAAATTTGAAGACACACGTGATTGAATCCTGTGAATGTTAGGCAACTGACGGTGTGTAGGGACGGCAACAGTTCACGGACCATGGGTGTATCAGCAGTACGCAGTACATTGCATGCTTTCTGAGAATGAACAGCTTGTTTCCATAGCTACCATGCGAAATCCGGCTTTGACCAACGTTCCTGTCCTGTCGTAGGATAACTTTTGAGCTGCGTAGTTACTGTTGAGGTACAGATATCCGAATATTTCGTGTTCGAAAGGCTTATCAATTTACAGAAAATGCTAAACTTTTGTTATTAGCTTACATGTACATACCCAGCACATGGGGCAAAGCTAAATACTTACCAGGTTGGAAAATTTCTGCGAGTCGCTCTCACCAGCGGTCGCGATGAAAATATACGTCGATATCATTGATCCGCCATGTTCATTGTTGTTGTACGTCTAGTTTGAAAGTCATCGACGTTCTCAACTGTGAAATTCATATTGCAATTCAATATTTTACGCACGAAGTCACCTGTGCATTTAAATACTTCCATTCGGGAGCAGAAACGTTTACAGATTTTTGATGGTGATAACTAGCTCCATGTCGTGACATGTTTCCAGTTCCGAAGTTTATCCGGTAAACTTCGTAAATCGAAATCGACATAAACATTGAGCGGTGATCGTGAAGCGTTAAATAAATGTCGGCAAAATAAAACATCAAATGGCTAGACGTGTGTGTGTGTGTGTGTGTGTGTGTGTGTGTGAGAGAGAGAGAGAGAAAGAGAGAGAGAGAGAGAAGTGGTTTATGCACTCGCGAACTGATCATGGTCTATAGGATGGATGGATGAGCTGTGTACGTTTACACGTTTGCGCTGCACAGATATCGAAAATGTACAGATACTTTCCCGAAATTTGATTTAATTTATAACAAGAGTAGAACAAAACCAAAAGTGTTGAAGATACTCTTCAGATGCTTGATTCGCAAGTTTGCTAAAGTTATATTATACTTACAGAAAATAGTCGCTACAGTCTTCTCTATAAAGAAATATGTTCTTCAACACCACGTTTCTTATGATCGGTGATGTTACATTTTATTATTTCTGATAATAATCTTTTATAGATTAATGCACCACGGTGTTTATTTCAGATTAATTCAACGATTTCAAACCGTAATTATTTTTTTTAGTGAGAGGGCTTTTAGTAGTTCTGTAGATGAAACGATCGGTAATAGCAGAGTATCTTGGCAATGGCACGACGTCCACGCTATCGTTTAGCTTCAGCGATTGTATACAGTTGCAGCCCGCGCCCGGGCCCCGGGTAGGCCTAATTCGGAATGTATTAAAGCCGTCAGTTGCAGCGGCATGATGCTGTACCTTTGTCATTACTGTTGAAGTACCCCTGTTATTGCTACAAGCATCGCGGGCCGCTTCATGAAATGTTTCTCAGTCTGCTCAGTGTACTGGTCTTGCCGTTATATTCAGTTACGTATAATCTGTTGTTTGCATGTCAACACATTGACCTGTTTACAACCCCCTGTGCACACTAATGGTGACCGTAATTTACACAGACGTAAACTTTTGATCCCGCCCGTGAATGTCAAAGGTGAACGGGATTAACTTGATCCCGGGTATCAAGTCCCTGGCCTTTAAGGTAGCTATTTACCTTATGGACACTTTCAGACTTTTACTTTTATATTTTATATTTTTATCTCAGTTATAGAAGTCCCAAGCCCCAATAAAGTATATATTTTCTTTAAGCCCTGACATTGGGGAATCCGACCGTGCACAGTACACAGTTATTATTTGCATAATAGTCACGTGACAAGCGTTTTGCTGAACCTTCCAAAAATCGGTTTTTCCTCCCTATAGCGAACACGCTGCACGATTTCCGGTTGAAAATTATGCACTGACAAGCCTAAGCAGTACCCTTAAAATCTGTGTCTGCGATTTTTTCTCCGAGCCTCCGTTCAAATTATATGGCGCGACAATTACAATTCCTTGAAAAGCACCTTAGTCTAACACCTTTAATAGTGCATAACAAAAAACAAAGGCATATAAAGGAAATCCCAGACACTGATTTGAAGGGTATTATAAAAGCTTGTCAATGCACAAATTTCACTAAGGGAGGAAAAACAGATTTTTGGAAGGTTTAGCAAAACGCTTGTCACGTGACTATTACGCAAATAATGACTACGTACTGTGCACGGTCGGAGTTCCAATATCAGGGCTTTAAGAAAATATATACTTTATTCGGGTTTGGGACTTCTATAACTGTGAAAAAAATAAAAATCTGAAAGTGTGTTTAAGGTATATAGCTACCTTAAGTTCTTATTTGCATGTTTTAATGAATTTCATAGTAAGTGTCATATTTTTACAAAAACTGCATCAAATTTGATGGAATGTGATACAGATGTTAATATTTCAGCGTTGTGATAGCCTGCAAAATCATGTAGCACCATTATTGTCACTTATTTTCTAATTTGCATATTTAATGAAGATTTCTAATTTGTGTGATATGTCAAGAAATACTGCATCAAATTTGATGAAACGTGTGGTACAGATGTTGAACTTTCAGTGCCGTAATAGCATGCAGAGACATGTAAATGTATCATGTCAGTTAGTTGCTAATTTGCATATTAGTAAACTTTCGTAATCAGAATGATACGTCTAGAAATACTGCAGTACATTTGATGAAACTTGGTACAGATGTTTTTCTCAGTGATTTAATAGAATGCGATGACATTTAGCAACATCCTGTCGATTAGTTACTAATTGACTTATGACCTTTCATAGGGGTAGCAGTCCAGATCAGTTATACTTTTTTCACCACAATGGTATGGACTAACCCCATTTTTTTCTGCAGTAAAGTGCTCTCTATCCTGAGTTACTGCACTAAAGCCGATGATACTTGCTGCAAATGTTTATCATACAAAGATTTAACGGTCAAGAACGGCACTTAGCATTATCAATAGCTATTTATAGTAAATCTACTTTGTATTGAACATAAAGGCATTTTTGGTTCATATCTGGCGTTTTGGTTTTCTCTTTAGTCACGAGCCATAAGTCAGACATGCCAGGACCAGTTTCTGTCAGATTTGTTGAATTTTTACATTTAAAGCCGCCGTTCTCAATCCCAGGTTCGCGCATTAGTAGGTGCTCCACCCTGTCAACATAGTATCGTTTTCATGGTTTTGCGTCAAACACAGCTATACTGGTAGATTTACAAACAAACTATTCACGTCGAACGTCAATGGGCGCGCTGGAATACTTACATTTTGGCATGCGGTGTTTTCACCGTACGTGGTGGGAATAAATTTCACCGATTGCAGCAGTGTGTCGCTTGGCGCCGGATGCGGACTGATCGGGATCCCGATGCGGACAGTGTCCACGACCAACAAAATTACCACTACAAGTCAACAAACTGGTATGCAAAAACCAGGATTTCCATCGCTCGAATATCTCAAATTCTTAGAACTAATATGTTTTTTTTATTAAATTGGGAAACTTCTATGTCGAATATTTTTTGAAGCTTGAACCTGATCCCGACGTACTCATGCAGCCCAAGTTATGGGTAAAGATGACGGTCGTAAGTCAGAAAACAAGCCCAGGTTATCGTGTATTACATTATTTGCCAATTTGTGTTGCGAGACTTCGTTTGGATTGAAACCAAAAAAAGTACAAAAATCATATGCATTTCCAAAACTCCGACAGGAAATCTCGTAAATTTCTCAGACGTAGTGAACTTTGACCAATATCAAGAACTGCATCGCGTCGGTTATCGTCATAATATCGATGGCACTTGCACACATGGATACGTTGTATGCTCGAAGTGATGGTAGAACAAAACAGAGGAAGTCAAATAAACATTTGGTTCATTAAGAGACTCATGGAGGTACAAACGACACTCCATGGGAAACTATACACGTACACCGTACCGCTTCACACCTCTGTGCCGGGGTATTGAACATTTCTTGATTTTTTTCATTCTGGGTTTAGTTTGGCAATGACAACGCGTCTGTCCGACTCCGACTCTGTCGGAAGTATTGGGACATCCTGGACCGGACACACGCTTAACGTGATGAGCGATTTTTGGCCCGAAAACAGCATCTGATGCAGGCCAATGACGTACTCGTCACAAGAAGAAAATTGACATGCCATTTTGCGTGACTTCTCTCGTCCGATCATTACATCCAAATTTGCCCGGCGTACCGTACGCGTTTACCATCGTTTTGTGTAGGGTAGAAGCACAGTCCGGACTGTGGTAGAGGCCACAAAACCAAACCAAACGGCCCTTTTCAGGGCCACCAAAATTTCCAAAAAGAGAGTACCCGATAGTATATTTTCTTCTTCACGGTTGCCAAGATGTAGACTTGAATGTAGTCTAATCACGTTTTTTATCCCCAGAAATGTGGCGGGTAAGTACGGTACAAAAGTTTGAGAACTGTGAAGAAACTTTTGCAAAGGTCTTTCGACACTGGAAATCTTGACACATATTTTTTATTTATTTTTAGTCACCGTTAGCAGATAAGGCAAATGCTAATCGACATTAGGTATACATCCAGCTCACTCGTGCCTTACTTTGCACAAGGTTTGATTGACAGTGATATTCAAATCCCCATCGATGTCCCTTTGGTCGACGTTCTCACTGGCCATGCACAATTACTCACTAAAATTGGCCCGAAAACTTATCGGTTCGAAAAATATGGAGTCATTATGCACTGATAAGGTATTTACCCTGCTGTAGGGCATTCCCATTTCATAATTTTTCATAAAAACACGCAAAACAGCGCAATCTCTGGAGCTCTCAGTTAAAGCTACTCGTACGGCGTCCCTTTGCATAATGAGCGTCGTATCATGTTATCCGGTATTTATAACCAATCGACGCCTTTAAAGAGCAAGCACAGGACGTACTCTATTCTGTCCAACTTGGTAAAAGGACATAACCCTATGCCATTCACACCACTGTTTATTTTTTACAGTACAATCCAGTATGGTCATCACTCACCGATAGGTCTTTGGTACCCTGATTTCTTTTTACAGGAGGATCATATTGACCTCTCACTAATATCACTAATCTAATCACTAATATACAGTTCCATCTATTTGCTGACGATACTCAGTTGTATTTAAGTTTCAAAGTAAGAGACACTCACAAGAGCATCTCTCACGTGGAGGACACAATTTCTGAAATACACAGATGGATGACTTCTAATTTCCTGAAGCTAAACTCTAATAAGACTGAACTGCTGTTTTTTGGATCACGACCTAAACTTTCCCTTTTCAAATTTCCGAGTATTCAAATTAATGGTTGTACTATTATACCAACTGCAACAGCCAGAAATCTTGGAGTTCAATTTGACCGTCTCATGAATATGGATCGCCACATTACAGAAACCTGTAAAACAGCCTATTTTCACATCAGAAGTATTAGTCATATCAGAAAGTACCTTACAGAGGACACTGCTAAATATCTTGTCCACACACTGGTGACATCTCGGATCGATTATGGAAACAGTCTCCTTTACGGCATCAGCCAGACTAATTTGAGTAAACTGCAGCTTGTTCAAAACACTGCAGCCCGTCTTATTACAAAAACCAGGAAATTTGACCACATTACCAGTACTTTAGCCAAGCTGCACTGGTTACCAGTCTGTCAGCGGATTGAATACAAAATTTTACTGCTTACTTTCCGTGCCTTACACGGTAATTCTCCGTCATACATTAGTGACCTGTTAAGCATCTACCAACCCAATCGACATCTCCGATCTGGAAATAAATATCTGTTGGTCGTTCCTAGATGCACTTCTAAAACTTTTGGAGATCGCGCATTTTGCTGTATAGCACCAAGGCTATGGAATTGTCTTCCGCAGCAACTTAAAGAGTCTCCGTCAATTGAGAGTTTTAAAAAAGAACTGAAAACTTATTTATACACTAAGGCTTACAAATCATTCATGTAAAGACTTTGTTGTTTTTGTAAAGCGCCTATGGGCAGTTTTTTTTTTGGATATATGGCGCTATATAAATTTTTCATTTATTATTATTATTAATTACCAATTACAAGCGGGGACTATGTCATTGTCAATGACTTGTTTTGAAAGAAAAGGGTTGAGAGTTTAAATCACAGCTCCATGCAGAACCCTTGATACCATGCATATCTGCACTGAAATCTTCATGTAAACTGCACAGAGTAGTCCAAATTGTAATGCACAAGGGTGAATGTTTTAACTATGACATTGTATGTTCTGATTCCTTTTTAATATTACTAATTTTTGAAAATGGCGGGAAATCAAAGTGACCGTTAAAATTTGAATTTACATGTCAAATGTCATTAAAAGGAATGATTTCCTAATGCAGTAAAAGCTCATATCTCTTCAGAGGGTAGAATTCGGAGAGGAGAGAATAGGTAGATAGTCTGAGGTCAACATATTTCAAGAGTTAAAGCTAGAGGGGCCTTAACGATGCGTTACTGTATTTCACCCCTAAATTGACTGACCCTTAGCTTCGCTTTACATGGAAAGAGCCCGGCAACAGGTTCAATATAAGTCGATTAAGTTTCTAGGGGGTGGGGGGGTTTGGGGGAAACTAAGGGAATTAAGTTTTTTATCCTACATTGAACTTTTGACGTCGCCCATAAAGCGTTTTGATATTCAATCTTTCTTTGAGAATTAGAAGTGAAAATTCGTCCTCCTCGCTGTTATGATTCACCTTATCAGACACGCCTTCCCAGTAATATGAGCCAAGAAATGGGATAGAGATCTTTTTATGATAAAATTACGTCTTCTCACCATACATTTCCAGTATACATTTCTACGTTTGCTGAACTCTGTTATACTATTCGGGTATGGTTTTCATATCGACATTCGATTAATTTGCTATCAAGTGTGTATATGAACTCCATTCCATACGTGAAATGGGCCAAATATGTCACAGTTGCCCTGAATGTGTCATCGTCTAACCCGATTTGTGATAAAATGGGACACTTTATGACCTGCTGAGACAATGTATGATAAAACGCCACCCAGTTATTAAAATGGAAATGATTATATTTTAGGCACTAAACTCTACAAAAAATGAGAAAAGAGAAAGCCTCCGTGGTACGTTATCAATATTAAGTCCGAAATGTTAATGACAAGGCATCGTACGATAGAACTGATGATTTCAAAACGCATTTCTGTATAGTACTAGTAACATTAAACACTCCCTTGCGTTTCTGGTTGATTTTTTGTTTGTTTGTTTGTTTGTTAACGGTTTTTATCATTCCATTACTATTTTGCTTCTATTCAATAGAGAATTTAACTATCCGTACGGAGAACTATTTGATAGCGATGCTATTATTAAGTTTGTACTTCAGAGTCAGGTTTCATCTTAGACTCAGTAATGCAAGAATATGCCGCCGCAAAGGTCAAAGTGGAACAGCAAACGCCGTATTAAGACACTGCTCAGAGTTGTTGTCGTACGCCAGTAAGTTGTACATTTATTATTCGAGTAGCATGAACACACTATCCCGTACTTCCTTTGAATTTCATGTCAAATCAATTTGTTTTCGATAAAGGATGTCAGACGAATTCATTTCAATGTATAACGCATTATCTGTGACTGGTTTCACACAAATGCGGCCAAATATTTTAGTATCATACTTAAAATTCATATTGTTTTCCCGATAAACTGTAATTTTCATCTAATAATGTTATAATCTCTAAATCAAACTTCAACATAATCAATGTCTACAAGTCAGCTCTTTCTATACACACGTTGTGAACGTCTCGCCGCGTACAGACGACTCTGCTGTTAGCTATGATGTTCCCAGTTCATCAATGTTATTATTTATGACAGTGTTTGCTTCGGATAAAGGTACAATAATTGGATCTTTATATAATGCTCGATAAGAGAAGATAGAGCACAACAGCGGAAAATGTCTTAGCCTGCCGCCAAACACACGAACTATACTATCACTTCCATATTTTCCTTTTGAGTTTTCTTTCCAGTGTGGCGTAGTTTTTAAAAACCTGATAAATTAACCTTCCGCCTTTAGTGTTGATATTTATACACGCAATATGCTTATATTTAGATACATTTAACACGTGATCGACAGTCTTTGAAAATATAATGCATGCTTCAATCGAATAAAGAAGAGGGTCGCACGGTGACAGTAGTTATTGCACTGAATATATATATATATATATATATATATATATATATATATATATATATATATATATATGTATATAATTATATGATATGTATATAATCCCTTACAAGTAAAAATTCTCAACACAACGGAAGATGCCTCACACATTCTGATACTTCGTTATCTGTCGTAACACTGACGACTTCGTGATGGTAAGTACTCGTATCAATGTCATTAACAGTGTAAATAAGGCCTTTGTGTTTAAGCTAACAATTGCACCTTTGTATTTGTTATTCAAAATTGATATGGTTCGACATTTCAAAGCACGTAAGCTGAAGCTGATATGGCAGTCTTTCTTTCAAACAACAGTTGCGTGCAAAGACAAAATGTGTTGATGAGATTATCAATTCTTTCTGTAATTTCGAGAATCAGACTTGAAAGGAGCAATGTGTAGTTTTGTCCAGTTCGACAGAATATGAGCTGTACTTTAAAATACACTTGAAATTTTAGAGTTTTTTCGAGGTCTCCATCGAATGTAAGTTTTCGGCAACACGTGAGACTTGTCGGTCTGTATTGCATCAACATGCTCTGGCTGCAGGATAGTGCATGGTTTGCGGAAGCGCTAGTACTCACAATCGTTGAATAAAACCGCCAAGGACAAATCTGTAATGCATATTGGTATCCATGGCAGATACATGGTGACATAATTTTTTTCAAATAGAATACTGAAATACTAAGGGTCTGGAAAATAAGTTTAATGTATAAGTGTGAGAAAACTCTACGATAACTAAGCAAAATATTTGGAGATTTTGTCAAGAAAGGAAATCATTAAATTCAATTAATCCTTTATGTAAAGGCGCTGGAAAAATACATTATGTTGAATATTGTTACCAATAAGCGGTACCATTACCTAAAGGAAAATTTCGAAATATGGAAACTAAATGCTCACAGACTTTGATCCGGCATGCTTGATATCCGACTACAAGGGTTTTATAATTCGCATCTCTTCCTTGAAGCTGTATCGCGTCCCTCTTTGGCACAATGGTATTTCAAATTTGACCCTGAAAGTAGAAGTGTCACGCACATGATAGAAGGTATCGACGAGCGTGATATGGCATATCTAGAGTCATATGAAGAAAAAGTTTAGTTCAGTGCTAACAATCACAGTCTTTGATTAAACAGTTGGAATAATATGAGTTAATCCTTGCACAAACTTGTTAATTTGCACTTTTACAACAATAATTTTAATTGTTGAAAATTCAATGTTTTGAATGGCCTGCCATAATATAGCAACCGCAATGGATAAGCAACAAAGGTTTCAAAAGGTCCGACTGCAAAACGTGAGAGAATGCAACGATGGAACACAGATGGAGTATGACATTAAAACTGGTGCAATAACTGATAACCACATCAATCTAAGGTAGAATGCTACCGGGTCCTTGAGAACTTATTGTTTGCTATATAAGTTTAACCGTTCCGAATCGCTAAGTGTACGGAAACTGGAGGAGAGAAAATGAGTGACTTCTGTTTTTGTCAGGCTCTATACTTCCACTATTAGTAACTATATTTTGAGTTTACGTGTTCACATACGTGAGCTAATGTCGTAGCGATGTCTGTCTGCCTGTCCGTGTGTGTGTGTGTGTGTGTATGTGTGTGTGTGTGTGTGTGTGTGTTTCTGTCTGTATGTCTGTCCGTTTACACGATAATTCAAAAACGCCTGAACGGATTCAGGTCAGATTTGGTAGACAGGTACCATATGCTAATGCAAGAACTGATTAGATTTTGGTTAGTGGGACCTGCATATTAATGAAGTTATAAAATATTATTTTTTCATATCACGGTTTCCTATGAAGGCAGTAATGATTGTGTCGACATATATCAAGAAATACTGTACAAAATTTCATGAAAGTTTTCAGAATGACAATCTCTGAACATTGTGATGATATTGTGAGAGTCATGTCAAATATCTGCTCATTTGCATATTTAGTGAACCATTTGTAATTAGTGATATAACTCCGAAATTCCTGCACCAAATTTGATAATACCTGCTTCAAATATTGATCTGATAAATAACTTATTGTAATTCGAAGCATTGGGCATGTCAAATTAAAAAATAGCACATTTGCATATTTTATGAAGTGTTGTAATTAGTCATATAACTTCGAAATAAGTGCACCACATTTTATTTAATCTGCTCCAGATACTGATCCAACTGATATCTGACAGTGTTGAGAAGCATTTAGTAGTGTGAAGTTAATGGAGGGTCAGTTTGTATAGTTAACGAACTTTGTTATTAGTGATATAACTCTGAAATTGTGGCACAAAAGTTGGTGAAACCTGCTACAGACATTGATCTGATAAATATATAATTGTCGTGTGAAGCACTGAGCAGTGTCAAGTTAATTAAGGTTCACTTACATATGTAATGAAGTTTGTAATAAGTGATATTACTCCAATAATACAGCATTAAATTTGATGAAACATGCTATAAATGTTGATCTGATAGATATCTATTTGTACTGAGAAGCATTGGGCAGTGTCAAGTTAATAAATAGCGCATTTGCATATGTTATTACGATTTGTAATTAGTTATATTACTCCAAAATTACAGCATTAAAGTTGATGAACATGCTACACATGTTGATCTGATAGATATCTAATTATCCCATAAAGCATTGAGCAGTGTCAAGTTAATAAACAGCTCATTAGAATATAAAATGAAGTTGTGCAATTAGTGATTAAACTCCGAGAGGACTGTGCGAAATTATGGAACCTGCTACATACAGGTCTTTCAGGATGAACGTTTACAATTGCATGTTCATCACACACATCTTCTTCTAAAGTACACACACAATGTGTTGATAAGGCAGACGTTAAAGTTGCCGACTCATTTAATCACTGGTTAGTAAAACATGACAGTGTCTGGGGTCTTACGAGAGAGGTATCTCTAATTTGCAAGCAAAACATACCAGGGATTGTATGGTCTTAGCAGAGACGGAACACTAATTTCCAGAACACAGGGTGCCAGTTTATGATCTCTTTCACGTAAACAGAAAGGCAATTGACTGCACATACACATACAAATTGACCACTCACACACAATGATTAAATGAGTCAGCAACGTTAATGTCTAGCTTATCAACAAATTCTGTGTGTACTTAATAAGAAAACGTGTGTGATGAACATGCAAGTGTAAATGGTCAAACTAAAAGACCTGTATAATGATCTGAAAGATATCTTATTTTTCAGTGAAGCGTAGTACTATGTAATGAACCTGTTGTAAGCCACGTGAGCATATTAAGTTAACATCTCATTTCAATTTCTGTGGTTAGCATGTACAAATACGGTGTTTTTAATCGGGGCTCGAACCCACAACATACGACATCCAGTCACCTAGCGGAGAAGCAACAGACAGAACCGCTCGGCCAAATCCCCACATGCAATATTTCTCCGTACATAAATTCATCGTGTAGAATTGTGCATGATTATCGGTTTTCGATTTACTAACTTAATGCTTTTAATTTATCTGTCAGTTTCCTCATCAAATTTATATTGACGACTTCATTTGACCATTAAGCACCAAATGTCCACGGTGATGATCACAAAGTTCGCCATCATATAAAAGTAAAATATTCTTTTTTGTTTTACAAGGTTTCATCCTGCCGTTTTGCTGTCATCTCTGTCTCCATCGTACTTTGGGCACACGTTCGTGGTGACAATGAACCGCTTTGCGATAGGTGCAGAGTTAGTATTGACGAATCAGGAAGTATTTACGGCGAGAATTGTGAGCTAACACCATCGTGTCCACCAGATTTACTTGAACTGGTACAAAACATCCGAGATGGGCTTGTTGATGTCATCAGTGAAATTCCACCGTACTTCGCTGCAGCAAATTTCGAGGAAAAATTCAAATGGGTAACATTACCAGAAGGACGATTGGGACAGGGAATGACCATGGTATGTAAATAGTAACCATGCGATGATGTCAGAAAACTAGAATTCGAAAAATCTGTTCGACTTCGTAATTTGATTAAAAGTAAATTAGAATATGTCTCTTTCATTGGCGTCCTGGCAGGCTCCATAAACTTTCTATGCATTTCAATACATACGGTGCATTTGCATCGAATGCGAACGCGAATATTTAAGCTGTATAACGCTGATATTATGAATACGGCGACAATAAAATGTAAAGCCGCACGTTCCCAGAGCAATTAAAAGTGCATCGTGAAAGTGGAAATTATCATCTATGTTTATGAAATCGTATCTTTAAGCGATCTATTCATTGCTCTGATAAAGTTTGGTTGAAAGGATACCATGAAATTTAATTACTCCAATACAAAGGCGCTGGAAATGTACGTTATTTTGAAATATTGTTACTAATTTGCAATACCGCTGTCACCAAGGAAAATTTTTAGATATGGAAGTAAATGCTCATAGACTAGGCTCCTGCATGTTCAATGGCCACTACAAGGATGTGATAACCCACGTCTCTTTCCTGAAGCCGTGTCATGTCTTTCATACTCATATCAGACACTATATAACCATCTAAAAAGAGTGCCAAGATGACACTTTGCTCCTCTGCTAAGAATTAAAAATACACAGTGAAAGTGAACATTATTATCCGTGTTTATGACATCATATCTTCAGCGATGTATTCATTGCTCTGATAAAGTTTGTGTGCGATGTGTGATAGTGCGTTTGTGAGTGCAAGTGCTTCATGAACTCAACGGCGTGTGGAGGGGTCACAGTCAGAAAAATATTATAACAACTTAGCTCGGTTATTGAACCGCTCTTTTTTAAGGATGGGGATTTGGTGGTTTTGACTTTGATGTCTTCACCTAGGTGACTTTTTAGTGAGTCCGAGTCCGATCAAAAGTCTACTGAATTAAAATTCAATCAAAACTCAAGCAAGATTTTAAGCACGGTTGGCCCATATTCTCAACACCATTATAAGCATGACTGACATTCCCTTTCCTCATGGCAGCGGACTACTTCGGTAAATGTATGGTCAAGGCTGGTCAATATATCCTCCAATTTGACAAATTCCACAGTTGGCATTGTCACACTTTTATCTACTGGTGCACTTGTCCATGTAGTCAACTCCACCAATACCCACTGTTGGTTTAAATGCAGTCATACTTTTCATACATTTTGCTTTAGTAATTTGGCTATGCTTCGGAATCTCTTTGTATAATTATACCGGTTATACTGAGGTGCCATACTTGTTTGCAGACCTTTATTAATGATACCTGATAATTTTGCCTTCTGTTGCCTTTCTGTTTGCACGTTATTGTGTACTTACAAAGTTGCCCTGTGTGTTTAACATGTTGTCCTGCGCAATCACAATGTTCTCTTTCGCATTTACAATAATTCTTTCTTGGGCATTAAACATATAATATTCCCCTCGGGTAAACCTCCAGATTGAGAAAAGCTCCTTCTTACGATAATTGCTGTTCGCAGCGTAATTTGCTAATAGTGTGCAAGTTTAACTCACGCTGTGTGAGGGAGTGCACAAAATCGTAACAATGATCTCGATTGCTTGACTATCGTTTTCAGGGAAACAGTACTGTGGGTTTCATCTGTGTATATCCCTTTTAAAAATTGGCATATTGTATCAAATCAAATTTAAAATTAAAGCTGCAAGCAGCGTTGGCGGGGCCCAAGCGGTTAACATGGTTGAAAAATCTTGCACTAATGATATTATGTGCAAAATTCGAGCTTGAGAAAGTAGGATTTTGAACATCATCTAATAGTAACTGTACGTTTCACTTGAAATTTAATATTTTATGTAAAATCCAATATGGCGGCCAAACCACGTGACCGATCAAAACGCATTCACAAACTTGAAAGACATCACACTTAAGATGGTATATGCAAAATTTCTGTCAAATCGGTGTTTGTTCGGGAGAAGAGATTTTTAAAGATTAAATCACGATTTTCGAAAAATCCAATATGGCCGCCAAACCACGTGACCGATCAAAACGCCTTTCACAAACTTGAAAGAGATCACACTAAGGATGTTACATGTCAAATTTCAGTCGAATCGGGGTGTTGGTTCTGGAGAAGAAGATTTTTGAAGATTAAATCACAATTTCCGCAAAATCCAATATGGCGGCCAGACCACGTGACGGATCAAAACGCCTTTCGCAAACTTGAAAGAGATTACACTTAAGATGTTACATGTCAAATTTCAGTCGAATCGGGGTATTGGTTCTGGAGAAGAAGATTTTTGAAGATTAAATCACGATTTTCCCAAAATCCAATATGGCCGCCAAACCACGTGACCGATCAAAACGCCTTTCGCAAACTTGAAAGAGATCACACTTAAGATGTTACTTGTGAAATTTCAGTCGAATTGGTGTTTGGTTCTGGAGAAGAAGATTTTTAAAGATTAAATCACGATTTTCGCAAAATCCAATATGGCGGCCAAGGTCACGTGACCGCATGCGATTTTATTGGCAAATTCTTAAGACCTTAGGCCATGCTTGCTATAAAAAAAATTTCAAATCGACTAGACCCCTGGGTCTTCTGGAGAAGCCATTTTAGGTTTTTGGTTTGGAAAATCCAATATGGCCGCCAGGTCACGTGACCAATCGAATTTTGTATACCCAGGTGCACGAGATCTCATAGGTACCTATTAGCCCTGCAAGTTTCAGAAGTTTGCGGTAAGCGGTGTTTGAGTTCTAGGTCGACAAAAAAAGAGCGGAAGAAGAAGAAGTAGAAGAAAGTTGAACTCCTATAAAACCAATAGGGGCCCAGCCGGTCGGCTTGGGCCCTAATTAAAGCTGCAAGCAGCGTTGGCGGGGCCCAAGCGGATAACATGGTTGAAAAATCTTGCACTAATGATATTATGTGCAAAATTCGATCTTGGAAAAGTATGATTTTGAACATCATCTCATAGTTACTGTACGTGTCAGTGGGAATTGCATGTTTTACGTAAAATCCAATATGGCGGCCAAATATGAAGGGTGTAGCACTTGTGGTTACTGAGTTATGGACATATACTCATATTTAAGGGCAAAGGTCATCGAGGTCACGTGACATTTTGTCAAAAAAATTGTAATGTTAAGTTATCCCTATATACCAAAAATCAGACCTCTAGCTCTATTGGCTGGCTCAGAATTAGATATGCGCATAATTAATAAGGTACAGGATGTGGTGTCATAAGGTCTCCCATCATACCAAATATGAAGGGTGTAGCACTTGTGGTTACTGAGTTATTGACATATACGTATATCCAAGGTCAAAGGTCATCGAGGTCACGTGACATTTTGTCAAAAAAATTGTATTGCTAAGTTATCCCTATATACCAAAAATCAGACCTCTAGCTCTATTGGCTGGCTCAGAATTAGATATGCACATAATTAATGAGGTACAGGATGTGGTGTCATAAGGTCTCCCATCATACCAAATATGAAGGGTGTAGCACTTGTGGTTACTGAGTTATTGACATATACGTATATTCAAGGTCAAAGGTCATCGAGGTCACGTGACATTTTGTCAAAAAAATTGTATTGCTAAGTTATCCATATATACCAAAAATCAGACCTCTAGCTCTATTGGCTGGCTCAGAATTAGATATGCGCATAATTAATGAGGTACAGGAAGTGGTGTCATAAGGTCTCCCATCATACCAAATATGAAGGCTGTAGCACTTGTGGTTACTGAGTTATTGACATATACGTATATTCAAGGTCAAAGGTCATCGAGGTCACGTGATATTTTGTCAAAAAAATTGTATTGCTAAGTTATCCCTATATACCAAAAATAAGACCTCTAGCTCTATTGGCTGGCTCAGAATTAGATATGCGCATAATTAATAAGGTACAGGATGTGGTGTCATAAGGTCTCCCATCATACCAAATATGAAGGGTGTAGCACTTGTGGTTACTTAGTTATGGACATACACTCGTATATTCAAGGTCAAAGGTCATCGAGGTCACATGACATTTTGTCAAAAAAATTGTATTGCTAAGTTATGCCTATATACCAAAAATCAGACCTCTAGCTCTATTGGCTTGCCCAGAATTAGATATGTGCATATTTAATAAGGTACCGGATATGGCACCATAAGGTCTCCCATCATACAAAATATGAAGGGTGTAGCACTTGTGGTTACTTAGTTATGAACATATACGTATATTTAAGGTCAAAGGTCATTGAGGTCACATGACAATTTGTCAAAAAAATTGTATTGCTAAGTTATGCCTATATACCAAAAATCAGACCTCTAGCTCTATTGGCTTGCCCAGAATTAGATATGTGCATATTTAATGAGGTACCGGATATGGCACCATAAGGTCTCCCATCCTACCAAATATGAAGGATGTAGCACTAGTGGTTCCTAAGTTATGGACGTATATGTATTTTTGAGGTCAAAGGTCATCGAAGTCATGTGACATTTGTTAAAAAAAATGTTTTTCGTAGTTATCCCTATATACCAAAAATCTGACCTCTTGCTCTATTAGATTGCCCAGAATTAGATATGACTCTTACATAGGCCAGAATAAGCCATTTGTATAGCTTAGCTGCAGAAGTATGGGGAGGTCAAAGGTCATTGAAAAATCAGAAAAATAATACTTTAAAAATTTTCTTCCCAAAAACTGCCTGGTTAATTTCCTTGAAATGTATTATATAGCATCTAGTAGTATGGCTTATAAAGTTTGCGAAAAGATTTTGGTGTTAGTTCTGGAGAAGAAGTTTTTGAATGATTAAATTGCGATTTTTCGAAAATCCAATGTGGCGGCCAAATCATGTGACCGATCCAAATGTCTTTCGCAAACTTAAAAGAGATCACTCTAAGGATGACATCAGTAAAATTTCAGTTAAATCGGTGTGTTGTTCTGGAGAAGAAGATTTTGAATGATTAAATTGCAATTTTCGTAAAATCCAAGATGGCGGCCAAATCATGTGACCAATCCAAATGTCTTTCGCAAACTTGAAACAGATCACTCTAAGGATGACATGAGTAAAATTTCAGTTAAATCGGTGTGTTTGTTCTGGAGAAGAAGATTTTTAATGATTAAATTGCGATTTTCGTAAAATCCAAGATGGCGGCCAAATCATGTGACCGATCCAAACGTCTTTCGCAAACTTGAAAGAGATCACTCTAAGGACGACATGAGCAAAATTTCAGTTAAATCGGTGTTTTGGTTCTGGAGAAGAAGATTTTTAATGATTAAATTGCGATTTTCGTAAAATCCAAGATGGCGGCCAAATCACGTGACCGATCCAAACGTCTTTCGCAAACTTGTAAGAGATCATTCTTAGGATGGCATGAGTAAAATTTCAGTTTAATCAGTGTGTTGGTTCTGGAGAAGAAGATTTTTAATGATTAAATTGCGATTTTCGTAAAATCCAAGATGGCGGCCAAATCACGTGACCGATCCAAACGTCTTTCGCAAACTTGAAAGAGATCACTCCAAGGATGACATGAGTAAAATTTCAGTTAAATCAGTGTGTTGGTTCTGGAGAAGAAGATTTTTAATGATTAAATTGCGATTTTCGTAAAATCCAAGATGGCGGCCAAATCACGTGACCGATCCAAACGTCTTTCGCAAACTTGAAAGAGATCACTCCAAGGATGACATGAGTAAAATTTCAGTTAAATCAGTTAGTTGGTTCTGGAGAAGAAGATTTTTAATGATTAAATTGCGTTTTTTGTAAAATCCAAGATGGCGGGCAAATCACGTGACCGATCCAAACGTCTTTCGCAAACTTGAAAGAGATCACTCTAAGGATGACATGAGTAAAATTTCAGCTAAATCTGTATGTTGGTTCTGGAGAAGAAGATTTTTAAAATTAAATCGGTATTTTTCGAAAATCCAATATGGCCGCCAGGTCACGTGACCAATCGAAATTTGTATACCCAGGTGCACGAGATCTCATAGGTACCTATTAGCCCTGCAAGTTTCAGAAGTTTGCGGTAAGCGGTGTTTGAGTTCTAGGTCGACAAAAAAAGAGCGGAAGAAGAAGAAGTAGAAGAAAGTTGAACTCCTATAAAACCAATAGGGGCCCAGCCGGTCGGCTTGGGCCCCTAATTAAAACCACCACTAACTACACATGTGCTTTTAATCTAGGGCAATGGGCCTGGGGACGATATTTTAGGTTCCTGTCTTCAGTGTAAAATGACAGTCTATGAAAATGGAGTCGCATTTTGGGATTGCAAGGTGGGTATGAACAGAAGCTGTTGATATTTAACTTCAAAATGGCAATTGTCTTACCACAGTTACATGAAGAATGTGCCTTAGGGGCTGTGTTTTCTTACATTTGAATTCTTACCTTTAGCCGTCACCATCCTCTTTTTTCCGTATGTGACACCTGATAAATAGTATTGCAGTCACTCGGAGTTTTAAATGTCTGTAAATTTAAAGTTTGTTCTCTCGTGAACATTACGACAGATGTTTTAGGAGACATTTTAATTGAATGATAATCAATATAAGTACATGATTAGTGAACTTAGCACACCTTAAACCTGACAGTACTTGTGTATAGTTGCAATCATACTTCACTCAAAGCTAAGAAATGTCTCCTCTTTGGGAACATCTACGTTTAGACTACATGTTAAGGGTATTACAAAAACATTTGTTCGTAATTCAGAAATTAAATGACAATTTTCGATGGCTATAGTAGTAAATTAAATCACTGTTGATTGGTTTAAGTGCAGTGGGAGTGTGGATAAATTAACTGTCAAGCTGAAGGAACAAGTGTCAACGTGTGCATTGTAAACAGGAATGAGGAATACAGTGTTAGATCAAAAGACGTCAAGACCTAGAAAGCTTTAATTAAATGCCAACAACTATGCACATCAATTATCTTAGAACATCGATCGTCTTAGATAGTACATCATAATAGATTGGATAGCGCACAATATGACAAATTACAGCAAAGGGATTTTTGGGCAGCCATCTTGATGATATGACAATAAAAAAACATGTAAGCAAGCGAAATCTATAATAACATATATATAAAGCGAAATCCCTTCATATGACCCAATATTCCTAATAATCTATCATACGTGTTTTCGTTGAAATTGATTTGAATTTTTTCTACGCATAAAATTACTCCGAAAGTACACATTAAACGGTAGCGCTAAGCCTAAAAATATTGAAATGTTTTTTCTATCCATTACTTTACTTTCACAGGTCATAGCGTGCCCGGAAGAGTTTAGTGGGGTTTTTTCATGGGTTGCGTTCAGGCAAGTCGTCTCGATGATACCGAATCATACGTGTATGTATGAACCAGGAGAAGTGTCACGCAAGTTCTTCTGTTACTACTGTAACTAAGCTTTTGGCATGTATGTTCATTAAGAACGTGAACTGTCGAATGATTTCGCAGCAAGGCAGAAGAATTTATTGAGTTAATAAATATGGGAATGAATTCGGACATACATATGGCCAGAAACTGTAAGGTTCATCTCATTACAGCAAAACAGCAGCCATGCAAATACCGCATGAAGAAGAGTCTCTCTCTCTCACTGCATGAAAAGCCAATAATACTTACTGTATTTGCATGGATTATTGCCTGTATTTTAGCTGAAGAGTGCATATACAGATGAATACAGTCAATAATCCATCGCTCTCTCTCTCTCTCTCTCCCCCTACCACCAAGGAAAACAAGCTATGGAAAATAAAATAACCCATTCATGTGGCTTATTTTGTAGACATCGTAACGTATCTCATGAAGAGTCGAGTTTCCTAAGAGAAAATATCAGGGCCATATTATGAATTAAATCTTACTTTACTTTTTGCCGCTGTATATATGTAAAGTGTAGAGCATTATCTCTAATTTTTATGCCTCTGAGTCAATAGGACGGTCCATGCACGAAATTAATTCAATGGTAATCTATGTCACTTGAAAGGGTTTGAAGAATCAAAATGGTGAGCAGTAAAATCAAGTACTATAATATTGATCTCGCGGTAAGTGTATTCGGGACATGATTCACCAAACGTGTATACGCTTTCTACTGACAGAACACATGGAAACGCTCTTGAATGAAATGCCAGTTGAAATCACATCTCCTTCACATCAAAGCAGAGGTTTAGTGCATGTGAATCAAGGTGTAAATCATGATGATAATTGTAAGATATGTTTTTGAAACTTAAACAAATGTACCCTCTTGGGCCTTGAGTGCTCTTGCGTACTTTCAAAAGATGGAACGGATGAAATGAATGACCCTAAAGCAACCATACCATGGTGGATTAAAATAAATTATGTTTCCAAGTCATCAAACAAATTGAATGGTCCATTTTAGTCATGACTACCAGCCTATTAAGTATCACAAACAAAATCATGTTCGAACAGATTAAAAATTTAACACAACATACTACGCAAATAAGGTTTGATTGATCACGTGATAGACAAGTGTTACTAACCTTGGCAACCAGATATGAACTGAAAATGCTCACGTGTTTCATTACATTGCAGTTATGTGTAAATTTGAATCTTTGCCACATGTTTGCAACATCATTGAAAGTGTTATGATCAACATATTCACCACAGATTAATTCTAAATCCAAGTATATATCCCCCATCAGGAAAGTTCATTAAAATATGCAAATTAGGAATTGGCTGAAGTAAATATTTTAATGACTTTCAATTATGTCATATCATAGTATATTTAACGTAAAAAGCACTTCATCAACTTTGGTCTAGTCAAGACAGATTAATATCCTTAATTAGAAAAGTTCATTAAATTTGCAAATAAGAAATTGGCTAAAGTGAAAATGCTTAATAAGTTTTAATGTTGTATCATAGTATCTTTAATGTACATAGCAAGTTTCGCCAAATTTGGTCCAGTCAATACAGAGACATATCCCTAATTAGGTAAGTTCATCAAATATGCAAATTTGGAATTGGCTGAAGCAAACAAGTTTAATGACTTTCAATAATGTTGTTTTATAGTACCTTCAATATATGTAGCAAGATTCATCAATTTCAGTCCAGTCAATTCAGATATATAACCCTAATTAGTGAAGTTCATTAAATCTGTAAAATAAAGAATTGGCTGAAGTGAAACTGCTTAATGATTTTCAATAATGTTATATCATAGTATCTTCAATATGCATGGCAGTTTCATCAACTTTGGTCAAGTTAATTCAGATATATATGCAAATTTAGAGTTTGATGAAGTAAAAATGATTAATGACTTTCAATAATGTTAAATCATAGTATCTTCAATATACATACGAAGTTTTGTCAATTTGATCAAGTCAAATCAGATATGTATCCCTAATAAGGAAAGTTCATTAAATATGCAAATTATCCATTATCTTTTATGTCACCCCTTAATATCTTTCACAGCTGATATATCTTGGTGTGATCAACATTTGTAGCGAATCTCATCAAATCGTGTGCAGTCGTTGTCAATATATATCCATTTTTCTAAAATCATTAATTATGCAAATGAGCAAAAAGTAAGCAAGCCACACAGACCAAAAACTAATCAGCACTTACCATTTGCAAACTGAATGTATGTATCAGATTTGATTCTGATCTGATGAACTGTTTTTGGGATATTGTGTACACAGACAGACAGACAAACACACACAGACACACAGACGGACAGACACACAGACAGACAGACATCGCTGCGACATATGCTCACGTGTGTCAACACGTGAGCAAACAAAATTTATAAATTACCCTAAACACGATTGGAACTAATTTGGGATTGTTGGATAGTGAAATAATGTCGGTTTAATGTGCAAAAAATAAGCTATCTGCTTTTCTTTTTAAATATACTTTTTTGTGAGTTATTTGCAATATTGCAACATTAAGCTACAAGGCACCTAACACTTTTTACAAATTTAAATAACAATATATGAAGATAATATGAAGATCTCATTATCCAAAATTAGTTCCAATCGTTTTCCTAGTGTAAAGAAATGACTGGCAAGGACAACGACAGCAGGCCCGTACAGTGTTGTTGAGTACGTCAAGATGAAAGTAGTCAGAAACACAATTTTGTATCAGATCAAGTAGATATTTTAAAAATGTACTAATATATGAACAGTGAACAATTTTGAATATTTTTCGCACTAGATAGATTTCCCCTTTCCAGAAAATAGGCTTTTTGGATTATGCACGCTACTTGCAATATACATTTTATTATTCTTATAGCTCTATGTGAACTCAAGTAGCAATAGGCTACAAGCCTGCAGTGACTTGTGAGAAAAGTGGTCCATTCCACGAGTTTGGATCACTTCCTCGAGCCTTAATGTAAGAGTCATATAATTTGTACCAACGGAGGATGGCATACGTCATATTTGAATATCATTATTTGAGGCGTCAAATGTAAACATATCAATTTACACAATCACGCTTATATCACAGATAGAAAAGCTGGAAAATGTATATAGAGAGGAATCTTATTGTTCTTCATGGCGTCGATTATGACAGCTATGATACTTTATAAATGGACACAGTCACGCAGCCATACACACTCCGGAGACGGACCCACGCAGCAGCCATACTTAAAGGCAGACTCACAGACTGATGTACCAGTCATCACTCGTCGTCAGTTCCAGCTTCTTTCTATGATATGACACTAAATTGATAAGAATTAACGCGAAACACTACGTCCACTCAGTTTCACTTTTTAGCTTGACATTCAAAGATTGCTGATTGCCGGGTGGAGGGAAAACTTGATGACCGTTCATTTCTCACCTACATTATCTATCATTCGTACCGTCCAAGCCTTTCTCTTCCGCTAAATTGAACTTTCATAGCCAACTTATCAGTGACAAAATCACATCGCATTGCGTCAAATACTATTAAATAATAGACATCCGACACAGTGTCAGATTTCTGTGAAATGACAAAAGCAAAGGGATAAACAAAGACAATTTCGTTCTAAGGGCCTGGTCAGAATTAACAGGGGGGAGGCCGGTGCGATTCAAAACCGCGATGCATGAAAAACACTGACACCCCCCCCTCCCCCCAGTTCTTGCGCAAAATATGCTGACCCTCCCCGGGCCAATGTACACCTTCTCGCCATTGTAGGTGTCACGTGTCTTTCTACAATTCGAGATCCTCGTCTGTCATCGTCCTGTTCATATCGTCGAAGCACAGGGACAGATATTTGGAGTCTAAAACTTTTGCAATTCATTTCTGATGTATCACTTCTTGAGGTTCACTTTGAAGGGAGGCAGTCGTCGGAACTGTGCGTGTGCGACTTTCTTGTTTACAAACAATGTATTTTATCCATGTCTAGATGCATCAAGTCAACATAGCTGCAACATTTAAATTTACGATATTCAAAGTTAACAAACATGTTTTAATTTTCATCAGTCGCCAACATACCCTTAGCCTAGATACAGTGTTTACATCTGTCGTAGAGGTCCCTAGCTACCTTTGAGCACAGTTCCGACGACTGCCTCCCTTTAAAGCTCTTTTTGTAAGAAAACTTTTTACCGTCTTAATTTTTTGAAAATCGAAAGTTTTCCTTTTCTCCACAGAGTTAGCACAGGGATAGTGGCCATTTTGAATTTCAAATATCGGTAAATCTTGGTTAATTCGTGTCTCTGGTACCAAAACTTTAACGGTGACCCCCTCCCCATTTTTAGTCTTTAGTTTGAAAGAGAATAGTTAAAATATCCTTTGGGGATAGTTTGAGAAAAAGTTTAAGTCTTTGACTTTGGAGACGTGCAATACTACCTTGTGATGAAACTTCAATCATATAATAGATATGAATTAGAGATTAAAGAGTCCATGAAATCATAAACATAAATATATAAGAAGGCTAAGGTCTACAAGTCAACATTAATACTGATTCAAAACAAAATTGTGAAACTTGATTTGTTAATTTAGTACTTATCAAAACATGACCGTAAAGCACAAGCATCGTCCTTGTAGACGTGCAGCAAATAATGTGAATGTCTGCTTTGTATGTAATTCACTTCCAGTGTTTTAATTATCAACAGTGCAATTGATATTGTGTCAATGATCACTACCTGCATAACGTCAGTCTGAATAGGTAATGAGTAATTTGAAAAATGAATGATATATGTATAACTTTAAGTTATACATATTGAGAACGATCACACCACAATATTGGATGAAGCTTGTGTATTTCAGTTTTATATTTACTATACATTGAATAAAAGGAACGTCGAATGGTAAGGCGTTCCAAAGGTTTTCTCATTTATGAGTTTTCGTCCATCAGCAGTGGTTGAATATAACGCTTGAGTTTGTTTTATGCTTTAGTGGTTTACGGACGCATTAAAATCTGATTGAACTGACCAATCCACCAATCAACCACGAGAAGAATAAGGGTGTTATGTAGAACAAATGATCTCTTCTTAATACTTGACAATGTATAGCTTCATTCAATCAGTCAATGAAATTCATTCATTCATTCATTCATTCATTCATTCATTCATTCATTCATTCATTCATTCATTTTACATACAAACATGTTATGACACTTCGTTATTGTTGTGGTAGACTTTGATAATTGGACAATAAGTTTACATAATTCCCGTGGACTTCACAGTATTGTAAAAGTGGCTTCAGGAGACCAACAGTCTGCAGTTAGCTCTGTGAGAACACCCGTCACTTTATCACAAACAAATAGCTACGAATGTGTAATAAACCGATTTCAAAATATCCTCACTTTTCCAAGAGTTTTCTTTGAATAAGGACTTGAATAGTGTATGACACTGTCATAAGTGTCGAAAGTAGCATGTATATTCAAACGTTTTAAAATCATTTTAAATTTCTCGCCATTTTCAAAAGTTATCATATGAAGGAGAAAATAAAAGTTACAACAACAAAATGCTGACCATCCTGTGTCGTACATTCAAGTAAATGGCATCATGCTTGTTTCTGGTATGATCATGACGGGTATGTGCAGTAAATACTGGGGTGTTTTGGTACTTTTCCGTGGGGGCCATTTTATGAGTGCGGCACCCGTTTATTATTCAGCCTGTTAAAACGTGTAGGCATGGCCCAAATCAGCGAGCAGCGATACTTCTATTCACGTCCTTCAGTTAGCGCATTCACACGAACCAACTTTAGTTTGAAAATAAAATCAGGAATATAATGCATAAAATGCGAAGCTATTGGGGAGGGGTTGTTACCGGGGGTCGTCAGAACTGCGCCGTAAGATTGTATGGGATTCAAACGACCTATTGTAAACACTGTATCCAAAGTGAGTCGGCGATTGACCGATTTGTTGAAAGTTAAAACATGTTTATCATAATGTACATCGTGAAATTTAAATGTTGCAGCTGTTGATGCGATACATCTAGATATCAGGCATGAAATGTATTCGTTGTGAATAAGAAAGCCGCACAGGCGCAGTTCCTAATTCTTGACGACTCCCCCTCCCTCCTTCCTCCCTCTAAGGGAACGAGCACAATTAACGGCAGGGGGCCGGAAGAGAAAATATGTGGTGCATATATTTTTACAGGCCCCCTAACACCAGCAAAAATTTGAGTGCCCCCCAAACGCCGGCAACAAACTTTTTGTGGCCCCCTCCCCTATAAGAAAGATTACATAGATACAAAGTTGTACATATATATATAATCCTTATAATTTTTAATATATGCTTTAGTGAAAACAACATTCTTGCATTCTTGAAATAAATAATAACAAATAAATATATAAATAATAAACAAACAAAACAACATATGTTCAAGCTTTACGACTTGTAACACCTACAGCTACTTTACAGTATTGTGTTGTGCTATTTTAATCTCAAAGAATGATGAAATTACCAGATACCTTATAAACAATCTACAAGTTCATTCAGTGCTGTTATAGTTGTAAAAGACCCATTAATACCATTTTCTCCTCTTTTTTCAGTATTTTTCCTGTGTGTCCACTATCTAGCCTCTGTATCATTACCAAACATTATTGTAGAGTGACGTGTGAATGGTTTTGTATTATAATTATTTTTGCTTAATCTTGGGCCATATATTTTTTCCTCAGCTGCATTTAATCTCATTTCATCAAATTCTGATTTTTGAAAAGTTTATACTCTGGTTCCTAGACCAACTTGCCAGGCCGTTTCAAAGTAGAAGTTTACACCCCCCCTCCCCCAAAAAAGTTTTTTACTGCAAACTGACACTGTATGTGATTTAAGTTGATTCTCATTTGCTTTAATGCCGTTAATAACATTTAGAGTCTCGACTTCACGCCAGAACATAAACTGTACAATACAACCAGTACATGTATAATATAAGAGCAGGTTATGAATCAGTGCATTCCATATAGTGAAAATTGAACTCAAATTCATATAATTACTGTAATTCATTCATGATAAATAAGAATTTTCCTCTTGAAACAAATACACTTTTTATTCAGTCTTTTACCCTGTGTACTTCGCTACACATGACAAAGCATTATCCTTGTCAACTCATGACAATGTGTACACAGTGTAGTGTGCATACTATAGTGTTATAGTCCAAATTTAATGTCACTGCTGGCAAATGATTTCTATTCTATAATCTTGACGTGAAAGTCATTTGACAACGATATCTGCGGATATGCAGCTGGCCCGTAAGGTTATATCTGATCGGTCGATTTTCACTGTTCACAGCAATTTAAGGAGTCTATTGCGTATAATTAATGATAACGGTAAGATTCAGCCAACTAGTTGGATAACAGCTTCCGAGATGCTGCACGTTAGCCAAACGATATTGGTTGTCTATACATATCGTGGCATATTAGGACAAGAGCGGGTCGGAAATGTTTTCTTTCCAAAAAAATGAATGGTAACTAATCAAAAATTACTTCTGGTGGAAATAGAAATGAGAACGAGCATGTCATTTCAACTGAATGGCATGATAAAGTAAGACTTCAAAAAGTGGCTACTGCACCAATGTGGCTCATGGCACACATTTTAAGAAGGTACTGAAAAAGTTAGGTTAGCGACTGAATCAAAATCACAGGATATAATGTCTAATGACGCAGAGAAATAATTGAATTTGTTTAGATCTTTCAGGGGGAATGAACTCATAATACACAAAAACGACACATCAAACGCAGGGACTCAGTTTATATGTTTGATGGTATCAAACAAGAGCTGTCAGGTGATTTCCTGCCACCTATTTCTATAATTCTACATATGCTCATGCAAGGTCCCTCTATTATGTGTCCACTCATTGTCCTGTTACTTTTTGCTATGTCAATTTGTCACCAAACCGTTAATCAAGATGTGCCAAGACAACATCCTGCACAAGACAAACTTCTGGGTGGACACTCAACTTAGATCTTGGTTGCGAGGGAAAGCACCATTCGTACCTAGGCTGCGTTCATAAAAAATAAAAGGCTGGAGGAATTCAGGAGGGATTCGACAATATTATAAAATAATCAAGGTTAATACGCTACTGCTTTGCTACTGCAGTGCCACTTTCACTGCATATCGGCAGTGACAGAGATGGCTCTGACTCTGATGTGATGAAGAAGAGTTTTGGTCGAATGATGCTCATGGCCGTGAAACATACCTGTACATGAGATCAGACCAGAGAGCAACACATGATATGGAAGACCACGAAACTTGAAAGTTATCAAGGATTTTTGAATTCTGGCATATGAGAATAATCAAACATTAAAGAAAAAAGATGGGGGTCACCATGCTTGATTTTCTAAATTTTCACATTCTCATCATAAAATGACACAAAAGTAAAACCTTGAACAGTAAAGACTCTAATTTAAACAAAAAAATGTGTGACTGAATAGGATTATTTATTTTCTACCAAATTTGCCATTATTACACCAAAAATTTTACAGATTAATACATTTATTTAATTGAATATTTTAACCTTCGAATATTGTCAATTTTGAGCGGCATCTAAGTCATATATGTCTCGTATTCTTGAAAAATATTTTGGGTGGGTCACTGTGCTCAGTTTAAACTGATAAATCTAAATAATCCACTGATGTGTTTAAAAATGAATAAATTTAAGAACTAGCCTTATAGGAATAGGGCTGTACAAATTGGTAAGGGTACAGTAAGTGTTGAACATCTGCGATCAGAACTACGCAATGTATGTTTATATTTTCTTTGCGTGCATCCCTAATAAGTATGCGGCTATATGATGATTGGGGGACTTGAACAATTTGATCATTTAGACGGCGGACTTGGGGATCTGAAAAAAATTAGATTTCAATTGCGAATCCTCCAGCCCCCAACTGTTATTTGTGAACGCAGCCCTATTCCTTGGCACTTGCCACACATAGCTATAGCTGCGTTGGTAGTCGAGACTGCAAATAGAAGGCAACGGGGACTATCAATTATCAACAAGAATATGACTGGTTTTCCCAAGAAATTTACATGTAACCACTGTATATGCCATTCTTTTTGACAACTATTAACTAATTTACAGGCTTCAAAAGAGAGCGGCCAGGGTTATTTTAGGTGTTGACATTACAGTTTCTACACGTACACTTTTCTCTCGCCTTCATTGGCTACCCATTGACTTTCGAATTGATTATTTCATTGCTGTAATGACCTTTAAAATCTTAAATGGGCTTGCACCTGATTACTTACACCAGTTCCGTTATATCTCTGATGTGAGTAATATTAATACCCGTAGTTCAAGTAACAGGAATTTATACGCCCCAATTTTCAAAACAGCTACTGGACAGAGATCGTTCATTTATCGAGCCACAACGATTTGGAATAATATTCCTATTTCAATCCGAAGTGTTGAAAGACTATCGCAGTTCAAATCTCAATTGCGCAATTTTCTTTTTCAAAAATTCATTAATGAGGGTTCTTCACTGGATTAGATGCTTTCGTTGCATCTTTTCTTTTTTTCTGTTGATGTATAATTAATAACTCTGTATCAATTTGTTGCTTTCTTGACGAGGGCTCTGATGTAAATTACAATTCATTTGTAACTCAGATTACCCTCTATAAATAAAGAGTAATAATAATAATAAAAAATATAATTACTTTCGATTTTATATACTGTTCAGTAGTTTGCCCCTTCTTTTTTGAATTTATCATGCTAGGTTTCTAAGTAGGCCTACAACCTGTGATCACAGCGACTCACGATCAGTCGTGTATTTCTTGATATCAATATTTATTACATCAATAATAGCAACATCTCCTTATCATGCCGGTTCACAAAAACACACGGAAACCTTCAAAAAATGTTTCTAAATCCACATCCTCTTCCAGTGCTTCAGAAAGTCCGGCTATTTCCATGTTGTAGCTGATAGAGGGCGCTCTCTAATACTCTTACCAAAAATCGATCGAGCAGCAAAAATACTCTCCTCTAGTTATTGTAAAGTAAATAAAGCTCGGTCGGGAACTTCTGCTTGTGGATATCTAACACTGAATACCCTTGTTCGCTTGTACCTCTATTAATATCAAGTATTTTCCTTTGAGTTTACCCATTACACCGTGCATGTTTGCAAAGATGCGCAATTAATCTTACACATAGGCTCTATAAATAGGACAAAGGCTCACAGATTCCGCCGTAGAATAGAAGACAGTCTGATGCAAAATTTCTTTCTTTGTATTTGAAATTGTACCAGTAAATCGCCTTGAGAATATCTGTCTTTCCTGTACCAATGATTGTATTTTATCGTCGTTTGTTTGTTCGTTTATTCGTTTACGAATACATAGAGTAAATGACAATATAGCTGAAACAATGATGAATGTTTGTTCTGTGTTAGTTAGTTAGTTTGTTTGGTTTTTTTTTGAAGAAATGAAATGCAAAAGCGACAGCCAGCACGCATACTCTACCCGAACTATCACTCTGCCCAGACAAAAGCTTGCATTCAAGAGAAAGTTATACTTTTCGAGTCTCTGAGCCTTTAAGTTCGTGTCACTGTTTTGCTGTCGCTTTTTTGTCAACTTGACCTATAAATTCTAATTGGTAAATAAATGAGAATTCCAATTCAACATTCAGTTATGTAGACCTTCCGTTTTTCGTCACTGTGTAGATAAAGTTTTTGCATGTGCAGCGGCAAGACCCTTCTGACAATAGTTGCTTTAATTTACTTGCAACAAACCGTTCTCACGAACTGGCATTCAAAAACCTATGCACTAATTCTACTATCAAATAAACAGACATTCGACAGCAGAACTTTCGTCCAATGGGAATACGAGAGCGCGAAACGTCACTGGATCGATTATATCACGCATGCGCGTACCACAAGAAAAGAAGAGTTTATGTGGTGTTGTCGATGTGCATTGTATACTTGACAATACCTTTTGAGCAATTAAGGCTAACTCACACAAGCTTTAAATATATTAATTTCGTTCTCATTATCCTTCTTTGCAGAAATCTGCAAGGCAGAGCTTTGTATGTTTATTACCTGACAAGCTGTACAAGATTGCGAAGTTGATACCATGATAATGAAGAATAGAGTTGTTGGCTATGCCATTTCCCAAGCTCATATCTGTGCATTGGGCAATGATTGGTTCGGAATTTTCTCTCTGTCACTTTCAAGAACAGATCGATAATAAGTGTAACGCCCTCCCTTGTTCAGATTTTATCTAAAAACGTGCCTCACGTGGCCAAGGCTTGTGAATGTTGGTTCAAGATCGTACGAGAAGGAGATAGCAGATAGCGTTATACATTTCATTAATCATTGGTAAAAAGTTGAATGTGAACAATCGAGAACCGGATATTCCGTGATGTGATCTTGTTTCATCTTAAGAAGCAATAAAGACTGGCGGGAAATTTCCACGTGATGACCATTTTATAATGATGATAATTTTGTAGTAATGTAAGTTTAGAAAAGTATATATAAATTTGTTGTTAATGTACACTGACGACTTAGACTTTAGACGTGAAGTGTCACGTTGCCACCTTGCAATAAAGATATAAAGTAGTGCTACAACCAACATCTCAATGTGTTGACTTCTGTTAATGAAAGCATTACGATTCCCCTGACTACAAGCGCAACGTAAGTATATTACGTCCCAAAGAGGACGAATGTCCGAGATTTGACGTGATTTACTGATCATTTTGTAAGCGGCTGGCATTATGAAGACGATGCATGTGTTTCAAACTGAGAAATGTCCGAATCAACCAATGAGTCTCGCTGTCAAACTTATAACAAGTATACCTGCTGATTGAACAGCGAGCATTCACTACGAATAGAAATAATGTCAGGCCGTAATGATTTTCGATGGATCAGTTCAATTTTAGTCGTTTTACAAAGCGGTATGGCAATAGTACAGTGTAAAGTTGCAGAGTCATGAAATGAATATAAAGTGTATGTTCGATTTGCAAATCAATGTTTCTCGATAACATATTGATATGATTGCAATTTATGTTTCAATTAAAAAAAATCACGGCGTAGTTGTACTTGTATATGAACTCGAAATGTATAATTGAAGCATTTATAGTCGCTAATATACTACAAAATTAGTAAAGGAAATAGAGTATGGTTAAAATGCTTGAAATTAAATTGAATTGAATGTTACAAGTGTTATTTAGGTCATTTTCCCCCACTCATGACCTGAGTTTAATTGGTCTCGAACATTCTCAAGGTAACTGTCCTTCAAGACGTCACGACCTTGAATTCAATTAGTCATGTTTGGAATGTTCTTGAAATTTAATTAATCGTGTAAGGGAGATCATTTTAGAGCAGCAATTAGCATATCAATAGAATTTCTAGATTATTCTTATATTCTGTTATATAACCACTTGAGTATAAATACAAAATAGGGGACCAGCGGGCTTGCAGCCAGACATTTGGGATCGTGTCACTTGCGTGTTACTTCAAGACTGTTCAAGACCTTCAATGCCACGATGGATTTATACTGTAGACTTTGTACGACTTCAACCCTGCAAGCCAAAGGACTGTTCATTCGCCCTACTGACTGACACAACTGTGAGACTGGAGCTTTGCCGTCCCAGCTGAGATAAGTAGCCCGTACGCTTTTACAGTTTGTATTCTATCCCTTGACTTAGCGATTAGTTTTATTTTTTGTAATAAATTTCGTTTTAAAAGAAAATTGCTGAGTTTACCCTTTATAGCACAAGTTAAACTATTTTGAAAGAATGAAACTTACAGTAACTGTTAAACAATCAATGCTTTTCTTCAGGAGTATTCTTTTTGTCCATGCTTAAAGTTGATGGCGCCCTGCAGTTATGAATATCAATGATGACCATAGCAGTCTGCCGACTCACTAATTGTGTCTTTTCTTTTGGAAAGTCAGTCTAATTTAAAAATTATTAGATAAGCGAAGAATACCTTTCATTTATTCCACGATATGACTCCGTAGAGAAAATAAATTGCTCTTATCACCAGTCCTGAGCAATTGTAATTTAAATTAAAGCTGCAAGCAGCGTTTGCGGGGCCCAAGCGGATAACATGGTTGAAAGATCTTGCACTAATGATATTATGTGCAAAATTCGATCTTGGAAAAGTAAGATTTTGAACATCATCTCATAGTTACTGTACGTGTCAGTGGGAATTGCATGTTTTACGTAAAATCCAATATGGCGGCCAAACCATGTGACCGATCATATGTCTTTCCCAAACTTGAAAGAGATCATACTTAAAAAGGTACGAGTAAAATTTCAGTTCAATCGGTTCGGTTCTATAGAAGAAGATTTTTATAGACTAAATTGCGATTTTCTCAAAATCCAAGATGGCGGCCAAACCACGTGCCCAATCTAAATGTCTTTTGCAAACTTGAAAGAGATCACTCTAAGGATGGCATGAGTAAAATTTCAGCTCAATCGGTGTTTTAGTTCTGCAGAAGAGGATTTTTGAAGATTAAATTGGTATTTTTTCGAAAATCCAATATGGCGGTCAGATCACGTGACCGATCCAAATGTCTTTCACAAACTTGAAAGAGATCACCCTAACATTTTGTGAAAAAAAAATTCATCAAAGAGTTATCCCTGTGTACCAAAGATCACACCTCTAGCTTTATTGGCTGATCAGGAATTACATATGCATGTAAACAGTAAGGTAAAGATGTGCTGTCATAAGTCTAACAGCCTACAAAATATCAAGGGTGTAGCACTTGTGGGTACTGAGTTATGAGGATATATGTCTATTCTGCATTGAAGGTCATTAAGGTCACATGAGACTTTGCTCCCCCCCCCAAAAAAAGGTATCTTTTAGTTTTCTGTAAATGCCAAAATCGGGACTTCTACTTCTATTCCTAGCCTAGAATCAGATATGCACATAATTAAGGAGGTATCAGATGTAGCATCAATAGGTCTTCCATCATACCAAATATTAGAGATGAAGCATTTGTGGTTACTGAGTTAGGGACATATACGTATATATAAGATCCAAGGTCATTGACGACTCATGATATTTTGTAAAAAAAATGTATTGCTGAGAAATCCCTACATACCAAAAGTCAGACCTCTAGCTCTATTGGTAGGCTCGGAATAAGATATGCACATAATTATTGAGGTGTAGAATGTGGGAACATTAGGTCTCCCATCATGCCAAACATGATGTGTGTAGCACTTGTGGTTACTGAGTTATGGACATATTTAATGAGGTAAAGAATGTCGCATCATAAGTTCTCCCATCATACTAAATATGAAGGAAGTAGCATCTATGGTTATTGAGTTATGGATTACGTAAATATATAAGGTGGAAGGTCATCGAGGTAACATGACAATTTGTCAAAAAAATTTACTGATGAGTTATCCCTATACCAAAATCCAGATCTCTACCTGTACAGCAGGTTTGGAATTAGATATGTGCATGATAATTAAAATAATGTTGTGTCATAAGGTCTCTCATCATACTATAATGAAGGGCGTAGCACTTGTGGTTACTTGGATATGGACATATATGTATAAATGAGGTCAAAGGTCATTGAGGTCAAATGACATTTTGTCAAAAAAATGGTATTGCTGAATAATCCCTATATACCAAAAAAATGAGTTGTAGCTGTGGCCACCATTCTAGTGTTAACTGTATGGAGAAAAAATAAGATTTTCGAATTTTGAAAAACTAAGCTGGTGAAACGTTTTCTTTATACCAAGAGCTTTCAAATGAACACCCACAAGTGGTATATCAGAAGAGATGTGTAAAAGATTGATGAGAGTCCAAATTTATGTTCTCGAGGTGCGTTCTACCTTAACGAGGTGAGGAAGTTGTTGGTTATGTGATACTATATCAAAAAACTTTGTTCACTTACTTATGCCTATACTATATACCAAGAATCAGACCTCTAGCTCTATTGAGTACACCAGAATTACACATGTGCCTATTTAGTAATGTGGTTAATGGTGCCAAGGTCAAGGGTCAAGGGGCATCCCATAATTTTGGTGTTCAATATGGTCACTATTCATCATTGTTCAAGCCCATTCAGGCCCTTCCATTGGCCAAATCCAGCTGCATAGGTATGTGGGCAGATCAAAGGTCATAGAAAATCAGAAAAATAATACTTGAAAAATCTAAAAACATTTTAATTACATGACATATTGAAAAGAAACTCCATTGCCATTAAAAGAAGGAGAATTTCTTAATTTCTAAACTGCATATACAAAGGAAGTGATACAGTTTTTAATGTCTGGAGTTCTATTATTATCATTTTCAATTCTGGCAATTGCTAATCTTTTGATATTGGTATCATAATCATGTCAAAATTGTGTTTTCTGCAAAAGAAGTTTAAAAACTACACTTATGACAGATGTCGTTTACATATTTACACTCAAATAAGATGTGTTCCAGTGTTTCTTCTTGGCCACAAAACTTGATTGTGTGCTCTCAGAAGGCCCAAGTGGCAAGCGCCTGCAGCCAGCTCAGCGAGTTGTTTTGCGCCATCAACGGTAGCTTGAGACAAGTGAAGGTGACGTCATATCATCGGTTGAAGGTCAGACGCCATAGTGATTCTAAGGTAAGTACAAGCTTTGATTTGTGAATTTTTAAATGTACGATATCAGCGACGATAAGTGGCATCTACTGATTTTAAGTGGATAGTTAGTTAGTGTAATGCTTCGATCATTGCCGTCGTAGATTTATTACACCATTTGCGGATATAGAATCATAAGAAAAGCCACACATATTGAGTGTTGAGGGGAATGTTTATGGAAAGTTTTTGTAGTGGCGAACACAGCAATCGCCACCGAGCACGTGGGGATTATACAATAAGCCATAGGGACAATCAAATCGTGGAAGAGAAATTGATGCGACCGCACACTGTGTGGTTTTGTTGTTGTTGTTATTGTTGTTTGTTTGAGATTCGAGTGATTCACTGATTGTAAATCTGCAGTGTGTGAGCAATGTATGCTATATCAACTACGGCGGTTAGGTAGAGAACGTTCAGTATATAGCGTGTATGGGTTTGTCCGTAATCGTCGAAAGGTAAGCAGTTTAGAATCCAGTATGGCCGAAATAACATGCACTGTAAAAGTGAGGTATTTTACGACTTTCTTTTTCTGACGTTGTCTATCTCGTTTATTTGAAATTTGTTATGCAGCATTGGTTTGAATGAGTTTTGTTGTTCAAGGAAGTTTAATGTTTTGAATGGAGGTTGTCTAATTTTGTTCTACTCATACTGAATTCAGGGTAGAGTTCGTATTGGTTTTCCAGGTTGAATTGAAAGGCAGATATGTGTGTTGACATGTTTTGTATGGTACATATCTTTATTACATTGTGCTTTTTTCTTTCTTAGTTGTCTGTTGCAAATTTCGCACTGTGTAACTGATATCTTTGATACTTTCTCGCGAGTCGCTATGTCATTGATAATGGATAGTGTGTCATCAGCTTGTTTATGTAGCAGTTTTTCTTCTGGTATCTCACTGTTTTCTGATAATGTCATGCCTTCCATGCGAGATCTGTGTTGGAAGGATAAATTCAGGTGAACTAAAGGTCCGTGTTTGTGTTAATGATCAGTTTGATTTTTCTTGTGTATTGCAACATTCTTATGTGATGTTTATTTTGTTTTCTGTTTTTGTGGTAGCTTTGTTTGCTTCATATTAATATACTGATTTAAATAATGTTTGTAATTGTAGCGTGTTGTGTTTTTGGTGTTGATATATGTGTGTGTGATGATCTTTAAAATGGCTGTTTGGTATTGTCCCCATGACATCCACATATGTACATTGTTTACAACGTTTGCTGTTGCTGGAGTAATGTGTGTTAGGTAAAGCTGATTAACTGAATTGACTGAGATGTTGTTCTGCTGTTTCCTTTTATATTTATTCAGGATGCCCTCCATTTGTATAATTGCACATCTGTTACTGTTGTCTTTGTACAGATTTGTGTTCTCTTTGTCCTCAAAGACAGTGAGGTAACTGTTTGCATCGCCTATCATGAAATACCAACCATCACATTCTTGTTATTTCATTTGTATTGAGTGTGGTGTTGGCTGCAGTTCCTGTCTTCACGTTGATTGGTTAGTTTTCTTGGTAGTTACATTTGATTAGCTGTTAACTGAACACTGTAATTTGCTTGTGTATTCTGACAGTTTTACTTTTTGTGAGCTCAGAATGCTGTCTTGAATACTTCTGATGTGTTGATCAGGTGAAATTTTTGTAGTTGTATTTTTGGGCAATTTTTCGCATTGTTGGTCAAAATATTATTTCTCTGAAATCATTTGTGCGATTGATTTGCGACTTGGTATGCATGTTCTCAGTGGTAAATGTTCACTGTGGCCTCCCACATTGAATCAAATGTGAGCCAAGTAATAATGACGCTGTTTTTAGCTCATATTTGGTTTCGTATATAAATACCAAAAAAGCTTATATGATGAGTCTGTGGCGTCTGTATGTATGTATGTTGGTATGTATGTGCGGATGTATGTCCATCACACACAAAGGCTCCCATACCACCAAAGCTACCATCTCAGTATTTGGTGTACAGGTAGATGCAGGGGTTGAGACGTGACGTTCAAATGAACATGTAAGTGTCAAAAATGTGCAAATGAGGTAAGAAAAAGGGAAATCCTGCAAATATGCAGGAGTGATGGCATGCCAGTAAGAAACAGGCCAACTCCACTGACCTTGAGTCATTTCCTGTAATTGTTTATGAACTGTTACATATTAACAGACCTGCTCAAACCATAGACAGTAGAGGGGGGAAGACTGTCTATGCTCAAACTAAGAGGGGCTTGCTGTTTCTGCTGTGCATGTTGCTAAAGTTGACCTCCAGTACCTAAAGTTTCAGACCCTATTTACTTTTGTCATTCTTGTTTTTCTGGTTTAAATATTTCTTGTTGTTTTTCTGGTTGTACTGTGCAGAAATCATTGTCATAACATTAACGTAGAATTTTCCTCCACTGAACAGATAGAAACAACATTTATTGTTGATCTTTGGTACCCATACTGGTATGTACCAATTCTGATCAAATTTGAGTGACAACGTATAATTGCGGTATTTTTTAAGAATTGATAGGTTTTAATTGTCAGTGCATCAGCAATTTGTGATGTGATATTGAAAATATTGCAGGTAAATAGAGAATGTGTATTATAATGATTATGGAATGTTTGAAGTGTTTGAAGGCATGTAAAGGACAGTGTTGGCTGTTTCACTACAGCTGAAAATTATATTTATCATAAAATGCCAAGTATTTCTTGGGAAATAGTGCATTGTAGAAATTCTCCTAGAATGATGATGACTTCAAGGGAGATTTTGTAATGATTGTGTTATATAAAACTTAGACACAGAAAGTGACAAATGCATTTTGATGAATATTTTATTTGTAAGAAATTTTAGCTCAGAAGCGGGTGTTCTTTTTGTAGTGAGAGTAACAATCATAAATGTAACTATTGTTGTGGCCTTTTGTGTTTGTTTAAAACTGTGTGAAAAGACATTTAATGCTGAAGCACAGGAGTGTGAAAATTGATATGAATGTACATTTATCAGTAATTAGGGTATAGTGTTAGGACTTTATGTGTGCTTGGTACAACATGGTACCTTCAGTGTAGTTTTTCTATATACTGTGTGAGTATCAGACAAACAAATGAGACAAATAGGTTTAGAGAAAAAAATGTATGTGATCAAAAAAGGGAAAATTGGCAAGTAACTGCAGTTATACAAATTTAGAACACAGTTTGAACAATCTAAGATAAATTTGTGTGTCAACTGTTTGTTTGTGTGTGAGATGGATGTGTATAAGATATTATGGTGATGTGAAGATATGTTGAATATGCTAAATACTGTGGATGTTATACTGACAGTTCTATCAGTATGTATGAGAAATGTATGTGATATTTTGGAATGGTTGATGTTGTGATCCAAGTTTTGTGTGTACTATGATATTGAACATTATACTACATACTGAAATAGATGATTTGATAATTCTGTTGCTTGTTTCTTTTCAGTTTCTGGAAGCCAAACATTTCTCACGGTAAGTGTTGCTGATTGGTATAGTACATTTCCCACAGGCAAAGAGATGCAGATAGCACTAGGTGTATTACAGTTTGTGGTTAGCATCGACCTGTTGGCATGAGACAAACTAGACATATTGTCCAAATTGAGGTGTTGAGAACACTGTCAGGCATAACTATCAGCTAGGTGTATTGTCAGTGAACTGCAAAGAAAACAACTCTGCAAAAGCTGAAACATTGTCTTGTAGGTGGTCAGACATAGTCAAAACCACAAGAGTACACACATCCAAGCAAAACCTGCTGTCTATCAAGTATCAATTGCTGTCAAATGTAAGGTTTTTTTTTGCATTGACAGTTTTTGTAACTGGAAAACATACACTCATGCATTAGCAATTCTCTTCTCAACAACAAACTTCACTGCAATGGAAGTATGGTAAAAAATGCAACTTGCATTGCTGGTATGTAGGCTAGCATAGCAGAGGTGCTGCGTGTTTATTGACTGGTGTTGTTTTGACTATATTTGACATCCTGATAGATGTTGATTTTCTATGATTGACTCATATTAATGCCTTGCTGATAATTGCACCTAACAGGGTTTGAAACACCTTGATTTAGACAATACATCTAGTTTGTCTAATGGCAACGGGTCAATGCTAATAATTAATTGTAATAGCTTGTTGAAATTCATGTAGTTCATATAAACTTCATAGCATGTTGATAAAAATGTATATACATCAGAAGTTGTATTGAAACAGATTCATTGGCATGTTGTTTTGGTTAAAGGTGGGTGACTGGGAAAGGCCGTTTTTGAGATGTACTATGTAAGCTGTTGTGATAGGGTGTGAAAAATATCTTGTGTGACATGTCTTGTAAAACTTGTGAGATAGATTTGTATTCACATTTGTGTACCCGTATCAAGTCTGTTAGTTCATGGAGTACATATCTGGTACAATAATATGTGACTTACAAGTTTTGTACATTCAATTGTGTCAAATTGTTTAATTTTTAGTAGTTGTGTATAAACACATACAAGATGTACAAAAATTATCTGACCTGTCACACGTTATTTTTCACAGTCCTGTATATGGGCATGAACTACAGGTATAGTACATCTATATCTGAAGAGTACTCACTGACTGAGAACAGTAGTTCATAGTTAGTGAGTGGGCTAGCATGAGGTCACTCCTCTAGTCTCTATGATGTCAAGGACACTATGCTACCATCCCATCTGTTAACAATAGAGCAGGAAGTTGGAGAAAGGGAAGGGTAAATTTCACACTGATGCTGGGTTATCACTAGGGTGACAATGAGAAAGCCCACTGTCTGGCCGGTGCATGTGTGTGGTAGTGGTGCTTTGCTTATCTTATAGGATGGGAACTGTTGAGATACACTGCTGTGTTACTTGTGACATGTCAGGGCTTCTCATACCATTATACAACTTTGTATAAAGAGCAAAGTCTGACTTGTGTGAAGTAATATAATGTTTTACTGTTTGGTCTGTGAACTATTTTCGCAAAATATTGATGTAACCCGGCTTTACATCAGACAATGGAATCAGTGGTGATTCCCTTTATTTGTATTTGTTACGGTAAGTTTGCCTGTTGTTATGCAAAATTGCTAGTCTACTGGCAATGTGCAAAGGGAGGGTGTGAGTCAAACAGAAGTACAAATATCACCACCGTTTGGAGTGTGGTGCTGATGATGGTTATGTACATATAGTAATGTTTGATTGTAATGTTTGATTGTCATGCAAACAGGTGTTTTCTTGGTATGAATTGTAAGCAGACAATACCGTTAAGGATATATGTGCAGTAAAAGAACACATTTTTAGTCCCCGCGGACGAAGTCCGGCGGGGACTTATAGATTGGGTCCCGTCCGTGTGTCCGTCCGTCCGTCCGTCCGTCCGTCCGTCATCAACAGTTTCTCAGACACTGCCAAACCAATTTTGTTCAAACTTGGCACAAAGGCATAGCACTATGACCTACAGATGCACATCGATTTATTTTGCAATACGATCCAATATGGCCGCCAGGCGGCCATTTTATTACAATTTTTTCATGTACGGAGCCATAACTCAGACATGTTTCAACCGATTTTATTCAAAGTTGGTACAAGGACAATGACCAATGTCATACATATGCACATTGATTTGTTTTGTGATACGATCCAATATGGCCGCCAGGCGGCCATTTTGTTTCGATTTTTTCATGTACAGTGCCATAACTCAGGCATATCTCAACCGATTTTATTCAAACTTGGTACAAGGACATTGACCTATGTCATATATATGCATGTCGATTTGTTTTGTGGTACGATCCAATATGGCCACCAGGCGGCCATTTTATTACGAGTTTTTCATGTACAGTGCCATAACTCAGACATGTTTCAACAGATTTATTCAAAGTTGGTACAAGGACATTGACCAATGTCATATATATGCGTGTGGATTTGTTTTGTGATATGATCCAATATGGCCGCCAGGCGGCCATTTTGTTATGATTTTTTCGTGTACAAAGCCATAATTCAGGCATATCTCAACTGATTTTATTCAAAGTTGGTACAAGGACATGACCTATTCAAGGAATTGACCTATGGTATACGTATGCACATTGAATTGTTTTGTGATACGATCCAATATGGCCGCCTTGTGGCCATTTTTTTACGACTTTCCATGTCCTGAACAATAACTCAGACATGTATCAAGCAAATTTATTCAAAGTTGGTACAAGGACATTGATTATAGTATACATAAGTACATTGATTTGTTTCTGATATGGTCTGATATGGCCACATGGTAGCAATTTTGTTATGGTTTTTTTCATGTCGAGAGCCATAACTCTAGCAAGTCTCAACTGATTTTATTAGTTTGTACCTGGACATTGACTTATGTAATACATATACGTGTTGATTTTTTAAACAGTAAGATCAAATATCGCTGCGTGGCGGCAAATTTGTTACGATTTTCTCTTGTACTGAGCCATAACTCAGACATACCGGTATTTCCAACAGTATCATTCAAAGTTGGTACAAGGACATTGACCTATTTCATACATGCTCGTCAGTTGTTTCACATCATGTAGCAGTATCATGTCAATTATTGAAGTTTCATAATTAGGTTGATATGTCAGAAATACTGCATCAAATTTCATGAAACTTTGTACAGATGTTAAGCTCACATTGCTTTAACAGTGAAAAAGACATTTATCAGTGTCATTTTAATTAATTTGTAATTGCATATGTAATGAACTTTCCTAATTAGAGTGATATATCCACAAATACAACGTCAAATTGATGAAACTTGATACAGATGTTGATCTCATAGTGTTGTAAATACTACATTAAACTTTATGAAATATGGTACCGGTTATCTATTAGTGTTAGGATAGAATGAAAAATGTTTTGCAACATCCTGTCAACTAATTCCCAGTTGACTCATTTAATGACCTTTAGGATAGTGGCCTACATTGGTTTTATGTTTTTCATCACCATGGAACTCATTCTTGGCCATTGAGTGCCATCTGTATCAAAGTATTTTTATCACAGAACCTGTAATCAAAGTACCCATTAGCAAGCGGGGACTGGGTCATCAACGATGACTTGTCATTCTCCAGTAGGAGTCCGTGGGGAGATTGATGGAAAAATCTGTTATACTATTGTTATTTTCAGAAAATTAGTGCATAGTTCAGTCAAAAGAAAGTAAATTCAATGGATTAAAAAAGGTAATATGTGAATGGGTTTGATTGATTCTGAGATAATTTTCATGAAAAGATTTCTTCCATGGGAAAAGCATTGGTGGAAAAGTACTTTGAGTATTTTTCTGGTTTATAAATTCGCAGTACTGTATTTTTAGAACAGGCATGGTGAATGTCCTATTTTATTGTTGATGTTGACAATGCATAAAAGAGAATATATAAATTTATTACATGCCTCGTATATCAGACGTTGCGCGCTCCATAGGATTCAATGGTAACTCGCCGATGACGTAGCAGGCAGGTAGATAGTCATCACTGGACTGAAAGTGAACCGGAACTATTTTCAACTTAAAAACTTTTGGAATTAAAAGTCTTGAAATTTCATGTTTTGCACAGAAAATCTGGTTTTTGGGAAATTTCTCGTAAAAATATTGATAAACCGCATAACAGTAGTTTAAATATATCAATGCGCCATTCGATGATGAAAATCGTTCTATTTTAACCGTTTTTTGTCTAAAATGAAAATAAAGCATTTGACTATAATTTGCAAATAAACGTAAATATTTTTGGTGCAAACTGTGTAAGAGAGGCATGTAATAAAAACATTATAGCCCAAACAAGGGACTATGTACCCTTGGGGCAGGAGACAATTTGCCCTCCTTACGTCGGGCAAATGGTCACCTACCCTCGGGCACATAGTCCCATGTTTGGGCTATAATATATATTATTACAGTGCTCCTACTTTTATTGATCACACATCGTTAATGGGATTACTTCAATGCAAAATCTGTATTTGTCCATGTTAGCATCCACAAATAGTCAAGGTCATACTGCAACATTCTGTTGTTTCACACAATTTGAGGGAGATTGTCGGGTGGATATTGAATTGTAGGGGAATAAACTAAATACTTTTCAGAACAAATTGTGTGTTCTTGTCAGTCATTGAATTTGTATCACAAGATGGTGGAAGTAGACCATGGTATAAATGTGGCATTTTCCTTATGATGCTGTTATGGAAATTTCAGTATTGCAATGTTTGATATCCTTGATGGTTCTCTGATCTGACAAGTAATTATACGAACTGTAACGATGCATTATACTCTCCTAACTTTTGTGTTTTTGAGATCAACTTGGGTAGGAGTATGTATGTATGTATGCATGTATGTATGTATACATGTACCATTATGTTTGTATGTATCAATGTATATATGTAAGGGCTGGTGGTGTACTGTCATACAAATATATATGGGAATGTTCTGCCTGAGTGGGTTACTTTTTCACAAACAAATCCCCAAAGATGGGTTGACTTTTCATCTGAAAAACTACTAAACATAACAAAGCAAATGTAGTGTGGCTGGAAAAACCATCACATCTAACAGAATTCCGGTGAAAATTCTCAAAATTTGTCAAAAAAATCCCTAACAGTGGATCAGATTTTCAAAATGTATTTGATAGATATTTTTAATTGGGGTGTTAGAACCCCAATGAAAATATCAGTATTCTTGTTCCACCCAGGACTTGACATGCCAAGTACTAACTGAATTTCAGCTAGGATTTGGTGTAGTCTTTGGGCTGCCATTTCATGGATTTTGGTAGCCCATGAGAAAAGTTGGTAGTATGTAGACTTGGGACTACCACTAATTTCAAGCCCTGTATGTCTGCTTGTATGTCTGTCTGTATGTGTATGTATGTTTGTATATGTGGTCCCTAAATGACCTTACATCCTGATATTTTTGTTGTGTGTGGCATCACACAACATTCAACTTTTCTCCCTTTTGTAACAGAAAATTCATATTGTGGTTTTTGGTTGAGTTAGAGTGCACAAAGTGAGTCATATGGTTGACTGTTGCAGAACTTGAACTCAGAGAAGCACAGTGATACCACCAAAAATGCCAGGATGTAAGGATCACTCAGGGCTATGGCATTGGCCAAATCGAAAGAAGGTGCTATATGTATAGCTAAACATCCGCTATTACCAAACCATGCTACAAACAACACTGGGAGCTATATGTATGTCTCAAGTATACGTATAGCTAAACAAGTTATAGAAAATTGCTGAATAAGGAAAGCATGCAGTGTTGATAACAAAAAGTCTAACATTTTCAGTTTAAGCAGAAGACATAATTGTTTGAATAAAAGTAAAAAAAAAACATGAAGATTGTCTATTATTTATGTACAAGTGTTTACTAGATAAACTACAAATTAGTTAAAAGGTTTGTGAAACATGAGACGTATGTTTGTATGTATGTACCTTTGATGTATGTACGTACATACTCATGTATGTATGTATGCATATATGTATGTATGTATGTATGTATGTATGTATGTTTGATGCGTAAATTCGCATGCAGACACACACGCATACGTATGTACATACGTATGTATGTACGTACATACATATATATGTATGTATGTATGTATGTATGTACGTATGTATTTATGTACATATGTACGTGCAAGTTTGCATGCATGGGTGTGTGTAATATTCATGCATGCATTATAAATACATGAATGGATGTCTTTCATTTATGTATGTATAAATGCAAGTGTGATTATATGTATGCATACAACTATGTATATCTATAATGTATTTATGTATGTACATATGTATGTATGAATGTATGTATGTATGTACGTTCGTACATATGTATGTATATACGTATGCATGTACGTACGTATGTACACACGTACATACATTCCCATGCAGAAACACACGCACGCAGACATATGTACATATGTATGTATTAATGTATGTATGTATGTATGTATGAACATATTTATGTATATATGTATGTATGTATGGACGTATGTATGTACATAAGTGCGTATGTATGTATGTTTGTTTGTATGTACTTATATACACACACATGTACGTACATTCATATGAAGCTACACCTGCATGCATGCATGCATTAATGTCTGTCTTTATGTATGTATGTAGGTATGCTGGCATGTATGGATGGATGGGATGAATGTGTACGTGTGGATGAATTTATGAATATATGCATGCATGAATATGTATGTATGTATATACATATATACCATTATGAAAATGCATGCATGCATACAAGCAAGCGAGGGTGCGTGTATGGTGTGTGTAATATGCAGGCATGCATTATAAAGTGCTTGTATATAAAAGCATGTGTGATTATATGTATGTATACAACTATGTATGTCTATATACTGTATAGATATAGATATATAGATATATTGTATCTATGTATAGATGGAGATACCTATTCTTATATATATATATATATATATATATATATAAGAATAGATAATTCCATGTATACATATCTATATATACATAAATACATATACATACATATACATATATATATATATATATATATATATATATATATATATATATATATATATATATATATATATATATATAATATATATATACACACACACATATATACATACACCTGAATGGATGTACAATGCAATTAGACATGTGAACATGTATGAATGTGTTCTTATGGATGTACATGAACTTGTGTGTGCAGCTAGATGTGTGCACATATATGTATGTATGTATATGTATGTATGGATAGATGTATTGATGTATAATATACATGTATAAATGTGTATAAGCATATGTGGTAGTTCATGTATTATTGTATGTATCTTTGTATATATTGATGTTTTTGTGTATATATGTATGTCTTTGTGTGTGTGTGTGTGTGTGTGTGTGTGTGCATGGATATCTGTGAATGTGTGTATGCATGTCCATATATATGTATGCATGTACATTTAATTTTGTATATGGGTATGAATGAATGCACACATGCATATATGTGTCCATACATGGATGTATAGTATACATGCATTATAGATGCATGATTGGATGTACATGAATGTATGTCTGTATGGATATTGAGTTTGTATCGGTATTTATAATGTATATGGATAAGTCTTGGTTTTGGTATCCACACTTCGCTCCATGTATTATGGATGTGGACATTGTACTTTGTTTTTTTGTTTCAGAGTTTGATTTGCCAAATATAGTGTATACTAAATTCATTGATGAAATGACAATGTAAACTGAAATTTAACATTAAATTTAACATTGTAATATCAATGTATGATAAGTATGTGAGAGAATCTAGTCTTGTGTTGGCTCAAAAGTGACTGTATAGTAAGGTAGAGATTGCTTGAAAATGAAGCTAGTATAAACCTCAATTTTCAATGAGTCAATAATTAAATTAAACTTACATGTTTTTATATATTGCAGATGCCCCGCACTAAGTACTGGAAGAAGAATAGAAGCCTGAAGAAAGAGGATCCTGCCCTCTTAAAAAGCAGGAAAGGCCCTATGGAGGATCCTGACCTCTCTAAAAACAGGACCATACCCATAGAGGATCCTGACCTCTTCCAAAACAGGACCAGCCCCATAGAGGATCCTGACCTCTTCCAAAACAGGACCAAACCCACAGAGGATCCTGACCTCTTCCAAAACAGGACCAATATCCGTAAGGATCAGAAATATAAACTTATCCGTAAGGATCAGACATATAAGCAATTCCAAAAGGATGAGACATGTAAGCAAGTCAGAAACGATGAGACATTTCAGAAAGTTCATAAGGATCAAACGTGTAAGCAAATCTGTAATGACAAGAAGCTGGATACTTCAGTGAACATTGTTGATGACTTTAAAGATCCTGTCTATCTACAGAGCATTTGTAATGATGCAATGTTTGATGAACATGAAAAGAAGTGTAACATAGACAGTGAAAATGTTGAAATGTTGCCATTCATCAGTAGTCATGAAATCCAAAACGACAGCAGAACTAATGATAAAGTTGAAAAGGACCAGAGAATTGCAGGTGCATTTCAAAAGGAAAGGACAATAGAATATCATAAAGACATTGAAAAAGAGATGGAATCATTCCATGGACAAGTAGAAAACCACTCCAATAGAGTTAATAAAGAGTGCTTCAGTGATGGTGACTCTACAAAAGAACAACGTCAAAAGGAATGTACTGAGAGCAAAGTAAGTACCATTGTACAAGATACAAAGAGTGATGATGTAATGTGGGTAAGTGAAAGAAGGGAATCTGACTTCCCATTTTGTCCTTTGACAGTGTCTGTCTGTCAACGGTTGTGTGTAAAACTTGGAATAGAGTATAAAGGTAATGTTGGAATTGTTGACAAGGTTCATAATATTGAAGTGGGAGAACCATGTAAAATTAAATCAATTGAAGGTGATGGCAATTGTTTGTTCAGAGCATTATCATATGCTATCAGCGGAACTGAGGATAATCATGAAACAGTAAGATTGGCTATTGTAAATCACATGATTCTGAATAGTGAAGTATATGATGGTTATATGAGGGAGGAATTCAGTTCTGTTTCAGACTACATAAGTAAGTCAAAAATACAACAGCTTGGTGTATGGGGAACAGAGACAGAAATTCTGACCGCTGCCGAAATGTTTGGCATAAATGTATACACTTACAGTGCAAATCAGTGGCTGAAATTTTCTTGTAGTCTAATTAATGAGACCAATATTGATACTGGTGAAGGTATATACCTTAATCATTTAAATCAAAATCACTATGAATTTGTCAAATGTGTCAGGTTGCCACATTGCCGAGTGTGTTCTTTGGCAAACAGTTGTGACCAAATAATCGCTAATGTTACTTCGAAGAGGGAAAGTAATATGGCACAAGCAGCAGATTTTAACTGCTGCATCTCTGACAGTAATAAGTATGAAGCAGATGGTTATAAGAATGTAAAGAAATTATTTGACAGTCTTGATGAAACTTCAAGTGAGCAAAGTGTTACATCAATGAAACGAAAACGTATTGGTGAACGGTTGCGTAAGAAATTAAGACGAGAAAAATATGAACTGAAAAAAAGTGTAAAGAGTGCAACAAATATATGTTATGATGTAAAACATAGTAAAGCTGCTAGAGAGTATGAGTTATATCATGGAAATTCTGAATTTCGAGAGAAAAAGAAGACAGAAAGTCAGATGAAATACTATGGAGACAAGGTCTACCAACAGGTGAGAATTGAACAGAATAGAAAAAGATATCGAGAAGATGCAGAGTACAGAGAAAGAAAAATATTGCTAAGTTCAAGAAAATATCTTCGAGATGCTGAGTTTCGAGAGGGTAAAAAGGCAAAATTTGTGAAAAGATATGAGGAAGATGCTGAATTTAGGGAAACAGAGAAATCACGATTTTCAGAAAGATACCAGCAAGATTCAGAATTCAGGGAAACAAAAAAATCACAGTTGTTAGCAAAGTATAAAGAAGACCATGAGTTAAGAGAAACTAAGAAAGCTCAGTGTGCTTCACACTTCAAAGAAAAGTATCAGCAAGATTTTGAATTTAAAGAAGCATCGAAAGCACGATTTGTTGGTCGATATGACAAAAATAAAGATTTTAAACAACATGTATTGGATAAAAGTAAGATGAATAGGTTAAATGCTAGACTGAAATGTGAAAATATGGAACATGTTATTTTCGCTTTCAGAAAAGAATTGTCAAATGTTCCAAATTGTGTTTGCTCTGTTTGCAATAGACGGCTGTTCAGAAAGCAAGTACTGCTATGTACTAAAAAGACATATTGTTCTAAAGCAGGGATTTGTAAAACCATCGCCAACAAATGTATAACGGATGAATATGTGCATAAATGCAGCCATTTGTGTATGGAAGATTGTCCAATTAAGAATAGTGCAGCTAGTAAATTGTGGATATGTTACACATGCCACAACAAGCTTTTACAGGGACAAATGCCAGCTCAAGCTGTTGCAAACAATCTTGAAGTAAAGCCAATCCCATATGAACTAAATTGCCTGAATGGTTTAGAGCAACACTTGATTGCATTACACATTCCATTTATGAAGATGTTAGCTTTACCTAAAGGTGGACAGAATGGTGTTCATGGACCTATAGTATGTGTGCCATCTAATATAGAGAAGGCTACTAGTATGTTGCCTCGATGTGAGACAGGTGATCAGATGATAAAGGTGAAACTGAAACGTAAACTTAGTTATAAAGGTTGTTACCAGTATCAGTTTGTCAAGAAGGGTCATGTAAAGAATGCTTTGGAATACCTGCAGAGGAATAACAAGTTGTACAGGGATATAAAATTTAATGTGGATTGGGAAAACACACTTGAAAAACAAAAAGAAGATAATTCAGATTCTGATGAAGATGATGGGTTGTTAGACACAGACAATGAAAATGAACCTGATCAAAATGTTCATGGAATGTTTGTTGACACCTGTTTTCAACCAGTTGATATAGGTCAAGATATTCTTGATTATCACTTTGAGGATATTGTTTGTGTTGCACCTGGAGAGGGTAATGCTCCTGTTAGACTTTTGATGGATGAATGTAATGAAGCGAAATGCTTTCCTGTTTTGTTTCCAACTGGTTCACCAACATTTCATGATGATCGAGAGGTAAGATAACATTAGGTCGATACCTGCAAAGTCGTTTAATGAATGCGAGTAACAGGTTTGCAAAGAGTATAGATTACATATTTTTTGCACAGTATCTTGCAGAAGTAGAACAGGTTGTGTCAAATGTGTCAATTGCCTTGAGGAAGGGAAGTGCTCATGCTTGTGGTAAAAAAGTGACCAGTGTTGTTCTAACAAACAAAGAGTCTTTGAAGGAAATTTTGAAGTGTGATGAAGGTTACAAATTTCTGAAGCCAATCAGAGGAACCCCTCCTTATTGGCAAGCAACACAGAAAGACTTGTTTGCAATGATAAGACAACTAGGCATACCAACATGGTTTTGTTCCTTTTCTGCTGCTGACCTAAGGTGGACAGAAGTAGTTGAAACAATACTTCGTGAGCAAGATGATACACGTAATGCTAGTGATCTTAATTGGTCTGAGAAATGTGCTATTTTGAGGGCAAATCCTGTAACTGCAGCAAGAATGTTTGATCACAGATTTAATTGTTTCTAAATGAAGTCATAAGGTCACCAGCAAACCCTATTGGAAAGATTAAAGATTATTTTTATCGAGTGGAGTTTCAACAGCGTGGTTCACCACACACACACTGTTTATTTTGGGTTGAAAATGCTCCAAAAGTTGACAAAGATTGTGATGAAGATGTTGTTGGATTTGTTGACAAATATGTAACATGTGACATGCCATCTGTGGATGAGGATGAGGAATTGCATGAGATTGTAAAGACAGTTCAGACACACAGCAAAAGGCACTCAAAATCATGCATGAAAAAGGGTACTACATGTAGATTTAACTTCCCAAGACCTCCTTCCAAGGAGACATTCATATGTCGCCCAGGTGACAGTGTAGATAGTGAAAATAAAGATGATGATGAAAAGTCAGAGACTGATAATGTTGTACCAAATCTGGCCAATAAATTTGGAATTGAAGTGCCACAGGTAGAGCTAGACGATACAGCAATTGGCAAGATGATCGCTACAAAAATCTTAGAAAGAGTTTGGGCATTTGTCTGTGACGAGAAGAAGGAATTTCAATCTGTGGATGCATTATTTAATGCAGTTGGAATATCGCAGGATGTGTTTGAGAAAGCATATGCGCTTCGTTCAAAGAAGACAAGTTTAGTTTTAAAACGTAAGCCGAATGACCTCTGGGTCAATCAGTACAATGCTTATCTCCTTCGTTGCTGGAATGCAAATATGGATATCCAGTTTGTTGTAGATGCCTATGCCTGTGTTGTGTATATTGTTTCATACATCTCAAAAGCCGAAAGAGAAATGGGTTTACTGTTGGAACATGCTCAAAGAGAGGCTACTAAAGAGGGCAATTTGGATGCAAAATCTGCACTGAAACAATTGGGTAGTGTATATCTGCACAATAGAGAAGTAAGTGCTCAGGAGGCTGTATATAGAGTTTGTGGATTGAAGCTAAAACAATGCTCACGGAAAGTTCAGTTTATTGCTGTAGGAGAAAATCCTATCAAGATGAGCTTACCCTTCAGTGCAATACAGAAAAAATTGAAAGGAGAACAAATCGATGAAGAATCAATCTGGATGACAAGTATTGTTGATAGATATAAAAACAGACCAAACAAGAAAGAGTTTAACTATATGTGTCTTGCTAGTTTTTGTTCAGAATATAGAATTGTTTCAAGTACAGAAATGTCCAATGTAAAAAGTAGGAAACATAAGATGCCTGTTGAGAAGTTGCAAAATGGTGCAGGATACATGCAAAAGAGATCTAGGACTGAACCAGCTGTAATTAGATACCCAAGATTTTCAGAAACCAAATATCCTGAGAAGTATTTTCAAAGCATCCTACAACTTTTCCTGCCCTATCGTGTTGAATCTCAACTGAAACCTAAGACTTTTGAAACATATCAAGATTTCTATTGTAATGGTGCAGTGAAATTTCAAGGTGGCTGTTTGGAAAAGGTGAAAGTGATAGTAGATAGCAACAAAGCTTTATTTGAGAAAGATACTGATGCAATCGATATGGCTGAAGAAATGTTGGATATGAATGGTCCATTAGAGGATGCATGGGCTGAAATATGTCCAGAAAGTGAATTAGAAAGAATGGAATGTCTTGAATCACGTAGAAATTGCCTTGATAATGATGATTTTGATGAGGCAGATATTCCTGATTTAGTGCAAAAACCACGTGGTGATTGTCATGTAGAAGTATCCACATCTTCACTACCAAGAGTAAAGGTTGAAGCAATGCTCCGATCATTGAACAGGAAACAATCTGAAGTGTTTTACAAAGTTAGGAAATGGTGTTTAGACAAGAGCAATGGCAAGCATCCAAAGGCATTTAATGTATTTGTTAGCGGTGGTGCTGGCACTGGCAAAAGCCATTTAATCAAAACAATTTATTATGAAGCAACACGAATACTGGCACGTATATTGCCAAAACCTGATGATGTTTCTGTACTATTAAGTGCACCTACAGGTGTTGCAGCGTTTAATATTGGAGGCACAACTTTACATAGTGCATTCTCAATTGCTGTAGATTCAAAGTTGCCGTATCTACCTCTGCGTGAAGAAAAGATAAACACTCTTCGTAGTAAATTGGAAAATCTTCAAATTTTAATTATCGATGAAATTTCCATGGTGGACCGCAAATTGTTGCATTATGTTCATGGAAGATTAAAGCAAATTAAACAAACTTGCAGTTCTACTGCATTTGGAAATGTATGTGTCATAGGAGTAGGGGATTTTTATCAACTGCCTCCTGTAAAAGGCAATCCATTGTGTATTGACAATGAAGCGGTTAGTTTATGGAAAGATAATTTCCGCATTGTAGAATTGACAGAAATTATGAGACAGAAAGAGTACGAATTTGCAGAGACACTGAATCGATTGAGGGTTAAAAAGAAAAGTGACGAATTGGCACCAAAGGATTTTGAGATGCTGCAAAGCCGTGTAACTGGCGAGAAATCTGATGCTATTCACATTTTTGGTACCAATGCTGAAGTGAATAATTGCAATGTTACAATGCTTCATTCTTTGTGTACAGATCCTGTGTGCATTGAGGCTGAAGATTATAGTAGAAATACTACAAGTGGCAAAATGGACAAAATAAAAGGACATCATGCCAAAGTATACAGAAAGGATTTGGCAAAGAGTCTTACAATTGCCATTGGTGCTCGAGTGCAGCTGACCCACAATATTGACATATCTGATGGACTGGTAAATGGTGTCTTTGGAACTGTGTCTCACATTGCATTTACCACTAGTCAATGCTTTCCATCAACAGTGTTTGTTGTATTCGATGATGCAAAAGTTGGTGTAAATTTACGTAGAAAAAAAGTGATACCATCAGGTATGGAAGAAAATAGCACCCCTATTGAACCATATGAAGTTACTGTCGCACACAACGGCGGAATTAGGAAACAATTCCCAGTGAGACTAGCCTGGGCGTGCACTGTCCATAAAATCCAGGGAGTGACGAAGAAGAAACAGTTGTTAGCTTGAAAAAGATGTTTGCAGCTGGACAAGCTTATGTAGCTTTAAGTAGAGTGACATCATTGGATGGACTTGTCATTGAAGATTTCCAACCATCCTCAATATATTGTAATGAAAAAATTACAGATGCCATTGCTGAAATGCCACCATTTCTCAGTGAGCCAGATTTAACATTTGAGGGACGTTTTTCCTGCTCCTTGATATTGCATAACATACAAGGGCTGTGCTCACATATTGAAGATATTCGTAATGATAGTCTATTTATGGAGTCTGACTGTATTTGTTTGACAGAAACATGGTTATCTGATGATCAACAGCACTTTGATCTGGAATTAGATGAGTTTACATTTAATCATCAACCAAGAAGTAAATCATATGACCAATATAACAAGAATACTGCAAGCTTGCTCTCTCAGTGCCATGGTGGTGTTGCAGTATATTGGAAAACATCAATGTCATGTGAAATTTTGCATCCAGGTATCTCTAATTTGGAATGTATAACATTTTGTTTGAATGATGTAAATGTGAAAGTGGCCATTATATACAGACCAGCATCATATAGTGCCCCTACATTTAGAAAATTCTTACTACTTTTGATAAAAGAAATGGACAAATATAAACATACAATAATAATGGGTGATTTTAATGAAAACTTGTTTGTCTCAAAATCAACAGTTACTTTAATGGAAGAACATGGCTTCAAGCAATATGTCTATCAAGAAACCACAGAACTTGGCACATTGATTGACCATGTTTATGTGAAAGGAATCGACAGTGTAAAAGTTGAAGTTATACCAAGATATTTCAGTTTTCATGAAGCTGTTAGGATTCAAATTTGTTGAATTGTGCCGTCCCAATGAGGAAGCTCTCTGCAGCGAGAGCTTAGGGAGTTTGGTACTAGACGGCCTCCCAATTTTTTTATTTATTTTTTTATTTATTTTATTTATTTATTTATTTCATTTATATATTTGTTTATTTATTTATTTTATTTATTTTTTAGGACATTCATAAAGTATGTAATGTATGGGGTGGTCACTTTGCATCAGACAGGGGAATCTTCAAAAACATCAGAAAAAAATTGTTAGGGTTAGAGAGGTTACAGCTTATTTGGTAATACAATGTGGAGGATAATTTAAGAAATATTTTATAGAAAGTCTTTTCATCCCCGTAGATGGAAACTGACCACCTTCCTGTATATAAGTTAGGGACTATGATGAAAAATGAAATTAAGAGATATGGCTATGACGGACTTAAGAATTGAAATAAGTGCATGCAAATATTGTATTTGTTATGTGATTTTTATGTATTTGACCTAAAAGAAATGCTTTTATTTAGATGTTGCCATTAGTTGCTATAGATACTCTAATGAAATACAGAAACTTCTTGACCTCGCTGATGTTCCCATAAGACTAGATATAACTGGACTACAAAGGAGATTTTGTTTGAATATCACATGAAACTGGTCCAATAATCATTTTAATGCAAGGAAATTCAGTTTCAACTGGTTTAATGCTAACAAATTTATTTAGGTGATCTATAGTGAGAAAGTATTGTGGTCGCTGTAGTATAGTACTCTAATGTTTATTTTACTACAATCAATGTTGACAAAGGTTAGTCACTAATAATTGATGATGCAAAACTGTTGCATATGCAGCCACTGTACATTCTAGATGAACTTCTATAGATCACCTACTGTATTAATATCTGAAAAATGAGTTTGACTGTATTACTCTTAATGAGTGAGACATGGGAGTGTCCCAGTCAACAAGCCATTGATCTTTTCACAATGACCTGCATACAATTACAGATTTTGTCTGTAGTATGTGTGTTGTCAAAAAGGTAGACATTCTGCTCCAAATTGAACGACTGCTTCTTGAAATAGATGATTCAAAACGGAAAAGACTACTGATGTTTGAAATAGCTGGCCCAAACTTGAAAAGTGGTGGCCTTTATAGTCAGTAATTTAGAGCCCTGTATTACTTAACAATACATGTACATACTTTATGAATGTTCCAAGTTTGCAATATTCTTTTGCATTGTTGGCTGTAGACTTATTTACTTATTTAATCATATTTATTATTTAATTTTAAGAGCTATATCCTATAGTAAGCAAAGAAATTTAATAAGGTGTGTTTACAAGTCCACATTGCAAGTGGTAGCTAATGTATGAGTTCTTTTACATGAAATACTGGAAATGATGTCTGTTGAACTTGTGTGAAAAGATGAAGCAAAACTCATGGATGTGCTGACGCAGTTTGTTGTATTTTTAAAGGAATTTATCTTAGAAGCATGAGCATCTGACTTACTGATTTTCATAGCTGTCAGAGCATGCTATCAATGTGTTTGCCATACAAATGTTAAACATTACATAATGAACAAAATGTTTGCCAGTTGTAATATCTATATAAGTTGTGGCTGGCTAGAGCATAGTCTTGCTTTCCAGACCTTAGAGGCGTCACTTTGACATAATATCATAGTAAGGTGTACTGCAAGCAGTTGGGAGTATGACCTTAGCATCAAGCTGCAAAGTGAGAAGAGTGAGTCACAAAGCAACAAGGATATGTGGCGACTACAAATATTCATATTTTAGGATATTTATAGCCACCAATTTAATAGAAAGACAATGGAGACACTGGTTAAAACCGTTGTGCATATTCAAGACAAGGCACTTGTAATAACAACAAAGAACAAGATAAATCTGAGAGTGTTTAAGAAACTCATCGCAAGTGACTTTTAGACAATCAACTGATATATCAATGATTCATATAAACTTTCAGGGATTCCTTCAAGTTATTGACATACTAGAAAACTGCTAACACTAGACAAACACCATAGCTAGTTCAACCCAACAAATGGAGCTGTACAGCACAATTGAAGAAAGCAATTGATTGTTGCAGAGAAAAGGTCTTGATAAAGTGTGTGAGATACAAGCACATTGAAGTTATTGCCTTTTTAATATGTGGAAAAAGACATGCTACATTAACTTGTTGGCTGGTATGGAAAGCATTGGTACGATACATACAAAAACAATTACAAGATCATGTCTAATGCCACAGCAATAGAAGGGAGTTGCTACATGACAGTGAAACAGAAAATAGAGATGGAAGCTGCCACTTCATGTTTTGAAGTGTCAATGTCTCGTGCTTCAATATAGGGAGATTCAGAAACTATGACATTATATACCATATCATGAAATACTTTGCAGAATTTTCATCAATTAAGTACATTGTATGGTTACATGGTTATTGGTTCTTTAAAGAAAAATGGTTTATATATTTGTCTGACATATGGTGCATATCTTTGCCAGGTGTCAATCATGTGCCAATTACTTTGTTAGTTGAGTTTCAAAAGACCTCATTTCTATTGTGAATGAATCTTTATGATGTGTTCTGTTTGTTGTGTAAAAGTCCGAAACCATTCATTGAAGGTTCAAGGATTTTCCAAACGTCAGCAAAGAACTGAGGATATAAGTTTATAAATGTACTATGGAAGACTCACGTGTAGTTTCTCAACATGTAGTTTAAAGGGTCAGAACAGTTCAAAACAAAGTAAATTCACATTTTTTGTCAAGTTATGATATATAACCATGCTTCATGGTCTCTCTATATTTTCAAGGAAGTCTTCAACTTTGTTGATAGTCTACAACAATGTAGTCTTGACAAGTACAATGTAACTGATATCACAATGCAGCATGATTCTGTGCTGCTGGAATCAACCTGACATGTACACTTCTTTTGGCTTTTAAATGAATATTCAACCTGGGCATGCTGATATGTAATATTTGAATATAGTGCTGTGCCTGCCCAATTCACATTATCTCAATGGAATACATCATTGGTAGTCTGGAAAGCAAGACTAGCTGGAGCATGGCTTAACGTGCAGAAAGATGATGCCACACTTGGTATAATGTTATGATGAGTTCAAACAGGCTGTGTGACTGCATACTGAGTGTTTGTGCTTTTTGACAGTTTTAAAGGCTGGATACCATGGTAGTATTATACATTAAATTATACCATACCAGTATATTGATCGGACAAATGCAGCCATCTAATTAATCAAGACATTAAAACAATTTGGTATATTCATGATATAACACAGTTAGCACATTTGCAAACTCCATGCCAGAGTTTCAATATATTGTTATGATTTAATAGCAATATATCACACCCAGAGACCAGATACCAATGGGTTTTGACCAGTTCACTTTAGACATGCACTCACTACGGCTCATGCATTTATGTCATGAAGTGGTCAAATTTCATTGTATATACTGTTGCTTGGTGTAGTTTATTGCTTAAATATACAGCAAGTCACTTACCAAACACAGCATATTTTGCTCAAAAATAATTTTTTTGCAAATATTTATTCAAGTTTAATAAATTTATTGACCCAAAATTAAAATATTGGTTGGGTTCACCTTTTAGCTTCTTGAACATATGAGATAAAGAAGTGTCAATTTATGCAAATATATGCATATTACCCAATTTCCTGGCTTCTTTTTCCTCCAAAGTTCGAAATTTCAAAAGAATTTAACTCCACTCTGGCTGGCACAAATTTTCTGAAATTTTCACATTATGTTCGTTAAATACTGTATAACAAAAAGACTATTTTGTTTTGCAATAAAGTTATTACATTTGAATAAGAGGCATTTTAATTTTTCTTATCATGATTTCAATCAATTTTTTGACTGTCAGTGTTTAAACCCTTGCCATTTTAGAATGAAGATAGATAATGCAAAACAAAATAGTCCTTTTTTACTACGTATACTGTTCTTTAAAGTGAAGTATTACATTTCTAAAATTAGCATCAAGTTTTTGACTTAAATTAACTGTTATCATTAGTATCGAAATTGAGGATTTTTACGCCAAATATACACCCACTTCATCTTTTCACTAAACTACTGCCATCTACTTTTTGAAAATATATAGTTTGAGGGGGTTTCCTTGTCATCTTTGATGAGAGATGTTGCTTTGAAAAAACTGTGTTGGTAACACGCAGCTCAACCTTAAGAGATAACTTTCATGATCAAAATTGTTACACCTATTGGAACAGTGCAGTATGACTTTCTTCAGTCTGTGTTCATTATTAGCTACTCAATGATTGTAATGAAATAATATGGTGATACATCTACTGTGAAGAAGAGTTTCTAATATCATTCTGTTTTACTTTTTGTTAGTACTGTATGGTGAAACTTCAAGTAGGAGTAATTGCTCAAAATGAAATATTTTTGTTATTATTGAATTTTACACATTTATGTAATAATGATTGTGTTGTTAGTGTTCTTCCAAGTCTTAATAGCTATGGCTATCCACTGAGTTTAAATAAAGGGAGTTAAAATCTCATCATTAGTCAAGGCTCAGTCACTTGCATATCACAATTTTTTCTTCTTTATGCTGTAGTTAACAGTGAATTTCTCTCCTTAAGGATAGTATGAAACATCACTCCCTGCTGTATTATCTGATAGACAGAACTTGATATCAGAATTCATGGACTTTATCATGTTGATTGCGTGTGTTGGTTTTGGAGAAGTAGATTTTTGAAGATAAAATCACAATTTCCTCAAAATCCTAAATGGCGGCAAAACCATGTGACCGATAAAAATGCCTTTCACAAATATGGTGTTCCATCATACCGAATATGAAGGGTGTGGCACTTGTGGTTACGTAGTTATGAACATATACGTATATTTAAGGTCAAAGGTCATCGAGGTCACATTGTATTGCTAAGTTATGCCTATATACCAAAAATCAGACTTCTAGCTCTATTGGCTTGCCCAGAATTAGATATGTGCATATTTAATGAGGTACCGGATATGGCATCATAAGATATCCCATCATACCAAATATGAAGGATGTAGCACTTGTGGTTACTGAATTATGGACATATATGTCTATTTGAGGTCAAAGGTCATTGAGGTTATGTGACATTTTGTGAAAAAAATTGTATCCCATACTGATCCCCATATACCAAAAATCAGACCTCTAGCTCTATTGGCTTGCCCAAACTTAGATATGTACATATTTAATGAGGTACAAGATATGGCACCATATGATCTCGGATCATACCAAATATGAAGGATGTAGCACTTGTGGTTCTTGAGTTATGGACACATATGTATATTTAAGGTCAAAGGTCATCGAGGTCACATGACATTTTGTCCCAAAAATTGTATCCCATACTTATCCCCATATACCAAAAATCAGACCTCTAGCTCTATTGGCTTGCCCAAAATTAGATATGTGCATATTTAATGAGGTACAGGATATGGCACCATATGGTCTCTCATCATACCAAATATGAAGGGTGTAGTACTTGTGGTTACTTAGTTATGAACATATACGTATATTGAAGGTCAAAGGTCATTGAGGTCACATGACATTTTGTCAAAAAAATTGTATCGCTAAGTTATGCCTATATACCAAAAATCAGACCTTTAGCTCTATTGGCTTGCCCAAAATTAGATATGTGCATATTTAATGAGGTACCGGATATGGCACCATGTGGTCTCCAATCATACCAAATATGACGGATGTAGCACTTGTGGTTCCTGAGTTATGGACATATATGTATATTTGAGGTCAAAGGTCATTAAGGTCATGTGACATTTTGTCAAAAAAATTGTATCCCATACTTATCCCCATATACCAAAAATCAGACCTCCAGCACCATTGGCTTGCCCAAAATTAGATATGTGCATATTGAATGAGGTACTGGCCTACGATCATACCAAATATGAAGGGTGATCAATCGAAGGATGACATGAGTAAAATATAAGTTAAATCGGTGTGTTGGTTCTGGAGAAGAAGATTTTTAATGATTAAATTGCGATTTTCGTAAAATCCAAGATGGCGGCCAAATCACGTGACCGATCCAAACGTCTTCCGCAAACTTAAAAGAGATCACTCTAAGGATGACATGAGTAAAATTTCAGTTAAATCAGTTTGTTGGTTCTGCAGTAGATGATTTTTAATGATTAAATTGCGATTTTTGTAAAATCTCAGATGGCGGCCAAATCACATGACTGATCCAAACGTCTTTCGCAAACTTAAGAGAGATCACTCTAAGGATGACATGAGTAAAATTTCAGTTAAATCGGTGTGTTTGTTCTGGAGAAGAAGATTTTTAATGATTAAATTGCGATTTTCGTAAAATCCAAGATGGCGGCCAAATCACGTGACCGATCCAAACGTCTTTCGCAAACTTAAGAGAGATCACTCTAAGGATGACATGAGTAAAATTTCAGTTAAATCGGTGTGTTTGTTCTGGAGAAGAAGATTTTTAATGATTAAATTGCGATTTTTGTGAAATCCAAGATGGCGGGCAAATCATGTGACAGATCATTACGTCTTTCGCAAACTTAAAAGAGATCACTCTAAGGATGACATGAGTAAAATTTCAGTTAAATCGGTGTGTTGGTTCTGGAGAAGAAGATTTTTAATGATTAAATTGCGATTTTCGTAAAATCCAAGATGGCGGGCAAATCACGTGACTGATCCAAACGTCTTTCGCAAACTTGAAAGAGATCACTCTAAGGATGACATGAGTAAAATTTCTGTTAAATCAGTATGTTGGTTCTGGAGAAGAAGATTTTTAATGATTAAATTGCGATTTTTCGTAAAATCCAAGATGGCGGCCAAATCACGTGACTGATCCAAACGTCTTTCGCAAACTTCAAAGAGATCACTCTAAGGATGACATGAGTAAAATTTCAGCTAAATCTGTATGTTGGTTTTGTAGAAGAAGATTTTTAAAATAAAATTGGTATTTTTCGAAAATCCAATATGGCCGCCAGGTCGCGCGACTATTCGAAATTTGTATACCCAGGTGCACAAGATCTAATAGGTACCTATTAGCCCTGTAAGTTTCAGAAGTTTGCGGTAAGTGGTGTTTGAGTTCTAGGTCGACAAAAAAAGAGCGGAAGAAGAAGAAGAAGTAGAAGAAAGTTGAACTCCTATAAAACCAATAGGGCCCAGCCGGTCGGCTTGGGCCCTAATTATGACGCGGCTACAAACCCTGCCCAGCTTTCACGTACTGTGCATCCATGGTCACGGAAATACATCTTTAAACAGCGCTTTTTACATCAGGAATCTGTCGGTAATTAGCTTGAACACAGTTGCTGATGATATCTATGATGTCCCATACGGTAATTGCCTCCAATTAGTCACCATTAACTCGTCAACAGGCGCCATATTACATATGATAATTACTAATTATTGTCATCCATCATTTATATGTGATAGAAAGTTATATCGCATACACTATCAAGGAGGAGAGGTGAGGATACTGGCATACTTCGTAACCAAGATGAGGAGACTGTTTGCATCTTGACTTGTACGGACACTGATTGTGGTTTAAACACGGGTGCAGGGGTACACACTTGTTGTCCGGTTTAATGCAGACTTCGTGGTTATTTCTGCATTGACCTGAGATCAAAAAGACAGAACGAGAAATGTGCTAATCTCGAATACTTGTACATGTTATTAACCCGATTTGAAAAGAGAGAGACGTTGAACATAAATATTTTCAGGAAAAAGTTACCCCCAAAAATAATTGCCTCCATGAGAAGTTTGAATCCAGTGACAGTAATCAACATGTTACGATATCGATAGCTGTGACAATAATTATCATAGCAAACTTGGCAACAGACACATTTTATGTCAGCTAAATGAGTTGTTTTTATCGCTGTTTGTCTTTTCCAAAACTATGTGATGGCCTTCCCGAGACCTTGGATAAGCATTGATTCGCTATTGCAGCGATTTACAGACACACCGGAAAAGCTGAGGGACGTCAATACACAAGTTTGATGGACTACACCATGTCAGCATGAATTATGAAAGTCTAATCCTTCTAAGTTCCTTTTCTAGTTTGGTCTCCATAAATCCTTTGGACCAAGACTTCGTAACCCCTTCAAGAAGATATTTACGATACAAATATGTATATCAACATACCATGTACGGCATGTCTCCTAATGTTTTATATGTTGGCCATTCCAGTATGGAACAAAGGTATTGTATTAATCTGCAAATCGTAAGCTAGGAAATATTCATCTCTTGTTTCTATGGAACCTCAACATTGACTCTATCTAAAACACGGGCCCACCGATATCCTTTGGCCGATATCAATTGTAAGTGACCGTTGCTTATCAATACTGTTGGTTATTTTACACCCACGGTGGCTAGAAGAGTGTCTCTCTCAATCATTGAATTGTTCCAGCATTGTACTTATATGGTAGTCTACTGTACACGATGAATTTCTGTGTCCTGGATTACTATTGAAATTGATATTTTATTGTTATCAGTATTTGTCTAAAAGAATGTCTTTCAGTGAATTGTTCCAGAATAAAAAGGTGCGAAGAAGGCACGAAACTTGGATCAAAGTGTTCATAATACACAGCTAGAACAGCGTATGTCATCACCTACCGCCGACTGTACACGGTTCGTCCGTTGGAAAGCATATTAAATCGTACATACAGGTTTCGTCCGTTCCACAAACCTTCGCTGATCTTGAACACGACTTGTACTTGGCATTTAAACAAAAAGACAGAAATTCTTGCTGTGAAAATACGCCTACCTTGACAGAAAAGAAGCTTGTTCTTGTTATCGAAGTAAGAAATCGAAAAAGAGTAAATACCCGGTAATATAGAACTTCTGACGTAAAGATGTGATATTCGTAAAACCCTACAGAAAATCATATGAGGCACCAAGTCAATTTGTTTGATTTCTTTTCTTTCATTTCTTTTCGCCACAGTATACATTGTTTTCTCGTTAGCCTCGTGGTTATAGTCTGACGATATTGAATGGACATTTCGATTGCCCAGTGTAGTAGGGGGCGTAGCTCTTTTTTTTTTTTTTTTTTTTTTTTTTGCACGTGAATTTTTGCATATTTTAAATCTTCGTGTTGAAACATGTATAATTCATGAAATAAAAAACACCGTAATATTAGAGTTAAAATCTTAGTTAAAATTTAAAGGATTTTCAGAATTGTTTTCCCTCTCATCGCCAAAATCGTAAAAATTTGAGATACAGCCCTCTTGCAATAAGCCAGCCATCTGAGCATGCAGTACATTTCTTCATTTTTTTTTTTACTATAGTAACGTAGTAATACTTTTGCTAAATGCAATATTCGGAAATCGTATCCATTTTCTCTTTGCCATGCACATTTTATTTGTACACATGCAATTACGTTCTGGCATCAACCGATACATTGACATTTCAGCAGACATGATCGAGACCATATTGCATTGCGCGTATTTCACCAACGTGCACGTTGAGTTACTAGTACTCACCTTGATCGCTGTATCACCCAACTCTAAATACATGAACGCAGAGTACAACAAGATGTACCATCCATAATCTTTCAGGGACATGTTTCTATCTCCTTGTTAGATGCCCGGCTTTCCAAGCTATCACTGAAATAATGATACCTTTCACAAAATTCGCCTATACTTGCTTCATTATGTATCCATAACCGGCTAACATCCGACAGTAATTAGAAGTCGGTCGTTTATTCTGCAATTTTCATCGCCAAAATTGTACAGTTCAGAAAAAAAGGATCTGATATCTGATATTAATGATCATTTTATTGTTTAGTCTCGATGGTTCCATTGCGACGTCAATATTTCAAGTATTGTGGAAAAAGCCATATCCAAGCAATAGTCAGAAAACCGAGTAGCCAGTCTCGACGTCATTACTGTCATGGCATTTTTCCCGTTGGCCTAGGAGGCACATTGAAATTCCCGTTGGCCTAGGAGGCACATCGAAGAGTCGCATCTAAGAAATACAGGGTGCAAACCCCGAATTAAAATAATTTACGAATCTGAGGGACCGATAATGAGTAAAACACTCGTTCGACAAACCAAACTCATTTTGTTTGACCTTGAACCCCCTTTTCCCTCCAAAACGAAAGTTTAGAAGTCAAATGACGAAATGAAAATACGTTATGCACTATGTAAACAGTACTATATTTTGCGTAATTTCGCATGGAGGCAGCCATATTTGAGAGAGGCACCCGTTTATTACTTATCTCGTTAAAACTTACACATCAGGTCCTGATTAGAGGTTTATAAACTTAAGTACATCCTAATGAACTAATTTTAGTTTGAAAGGAAATTAAATTCGTGAGAGTAATGTCAAAGGATGCAGCTCACTGCCTTTAGGCTAGTTAAACGAAATATTCCTATCAGCTCGAGCTGAGAGTACTCTGAAACATGTGCGATCATATACCGTTGGTCTATTGGAATTTGTCAAAATTACGGATCAAATTTTAGAGTGAAAGTGCATGCGCACGGTAATCATAGTACACCCCCGTGTCCCTGGACGTCTAGACCTATGTGTTTCATTTAGCATTTAGTTTTAGTTATCCATTTTGTTTAAGTTATTATTATTATTATTATTATTATTATTATTATTATTATTATTTCACTTTATTTCGGACCGTAAATATGTCCATAGAATTCTCAGTACAATAATGAATTAAGGTACAGATAAATAAATATACCGTTATTTACTGAATTTAGGCTTTCTATAAAATATAAATAAATAAGCAATAGGAAAAGAATGCGTGTACCTAGCGTCCAACCAATTTATTGAAAATTGAAAATTGAAATCACCGTCAAAATGCAATTTTCATTTGAATGAAATAACAACCAATTTTTAATATTCATTTTTGCAGACAAAATTTTTATTTTACCGATTTTTTGGTACGCTTTTCGCGGCCAATCAATTCCCAAAAATATTAAACAGCCTTTTGGCATAGAAAGCAACATTTGAAATGTTTCAAATCGGAAATTATTTTTCATTTTATCTCCGTTAAAAAAAACCGATTGACGGCCCGTTTTAAATAAAGCTTCGGCTTTTCATTATTAATAAAACATAATTCTGTTTCGCCTTCTTTATATTTTGAATCCGAAAAGCAATTTTCAGTAAACACAAATTAAGCTTTAATCAATTAATTCTGTTTCATTCATAAGATTTGAAGACACAAGTTCGGGTTTACTTTTATTGAACGTTCCTTGTTTCATATTTTGATTTTAATTCATTTTTTAAAAATGATGTTGCCATTCTCAACAAAGCATAAAAATAATTTCAAGTCTTCAACTTTATTCTAACTTGACATAACAAAAATGGTATTTCTACCGATTTTTGTAAAATATAAAATATAGGATAATTTTGACATTTGAAGGAGAACAAAAATGATGAGAATCGAAACCCTTTAATACTAAATCATGTACAACTAATTGAAAATGAATTCGCTGTTCATTTTGTTACTTGCGAAAATTGAAAATTGAAAATGGTAAGTTTCAACCATTTTCATTTTTTTGAAAATGGTCGAAAAACGACTTACATGTGATTTCAATTTCTTTGCTGTTCCTGGCCCTCTACCGGCCAGTGGGCGAGCAGCGATGCGTGCGAGATTTTGGCTTCCGTCAACGCAAGAACTGCGGTAAATTTAAAATTGAGTTGTCTTCCTTAGTCTCTGAAGACTTTATGCGGCAAATGGTTGTTTTTGAAGGTAAAACACACCGCGAGATAGCATGTACTTTGAAAGACTTGTTTCCTGATCATAATCTGTCAGGATTAAGCGAGAGATCAGTGCGCATAGGCCTATATTGTGAAATACATGAAATTAAGCGACGCCACACGCCGAACAATGACCAATGATTAGTACAACATTTACTGTTAACATAACGAGCACTAGCAACGCTCAAAATATGCCCTAAAACTAAAATCCTTATAAGCGTCTAGAAACTCCGGTTGATGTTAGGTCATGTTAATTATAATATGACACCACACACCGGATCGCTCACTATAGTCAGTCAATAGAGTGGCTAACTCTCTGAACTCTCTCAATAACGAATCTGGCTTCTCCTCCTCGACGACGAAGATGACTTCATCACACAACCAAGCGGAGGGGATACAAAACAAGAGAGCGACTGATGAAGGAACCCCATTTTGGTACGAATCACTGAATCAACAAACCGGTTTACCGGGGACCCAGATCACATGACTAGGGTCAAACCACTACCGATTCATCGGTGTCTCGCTATGTATTCCACACAAAATAAATGCAATGATCCTTGTATTCACCACATCGTAATAATAAACAATCTTGGTAGAGCCGATGTGTGGAGTAGTCCTAAGAGTATGGCGAGAGTGTCCGGCTTTGGCTACGCCGTGGGAGGCGGCGTAGCGAAAGCCGGACACTCTCACCATACTCGTAGGGCTAATGTGTGGAGTTGCCTAAATTTCCTTTATATCGTCTTTGGTGGCCAGTCTTCTGCAGCACATGCAGTAAGCGCGGGAACAATTATGGATAGGGGTAGTGCGCGCGACAGGGAGCCTGTCACCTGGGAAATGGAATGTGTCATGTGGGAATGCTCACGTTTAGTCACGGAATATGAGATCAAAGGTCATAGGCCAGACTTTTGCGCAAGCGCTTCCCTCAAATAACCACAGGCGACCCAAGTGTTACTGAGTTTTTCACACTGTTTTCTATATCATTTTCTCTTCTTTCTTCATGCTCTGAATGATCGGAATAAATAAAATAAATGGTTTATATAACCTAACTAACCTAACCTGTGACTCTTTATTTATTTACACTCCATTACAAGGACGTATATCTCTCATACACACATGCTGTAAACACAACTAATTATGCTAATCCGTGGACTTATCAGGGATTTTACGGGTTGGTCAACATCGCGAAAGATAGGAATGGTTACTCCTTTTTCATTAACATCACTATCTTTCCGATGTTGACCAACCTCTGATAAGTCCACGGATTAGCATAATTAGTTGTGTTGACTAATTAATTACAGCATGTGTGTATGAGAGATATACGTCCTTGTAATGGAGTGTAAAATAAATAAAGAGTCACAGAGGCTAGGTTAGGTTATATAAACCATTTATTTTATTTATTTATTCCGATCATTCAGAGCATGAAGAAAGAAGAGAAAATTATAGAGAAAACAGTGTGAAAACTCAGTAATACTTGGGTCGCCTGTGAAATAACTATTGCTGTTCGTACATATATCTATACTGCATACAACTGTACAGTCTTCTCCGCTAGGTGACAGGGTACCGTACGTTGTGAGTTCGAACCCGATTGAAACCACCACATTTGTTGATAGAGAAAGTGCATGAGCACAAAGTGAGTATCAATTTTTTTGTCATTTGTGATAGACTTGTAACAGAAGGAATGAGACGCAACAACTGTTGCAGCACTATGACTATGACTTATCCATATCTCATTCATTTTACGTGGAAATGAAGAGACTCGCAACATATCTCTATTCATAATAATGGTTTTGCTTATCAATGTTTTCCTTCATGTTATTCCTTGGTGACATATTGTATTTGAGCATTGACATTGACATTTTATGATATCCATTGACATTTGGAAAATGTGGAGTTGCACACCTGTCACGTGGGAATGAAAGGCTCTCACACATCTCCAACCGCTAGCATGGAATTATCTATCAATGTTGATCTTCATTTTCTTTCCTGGTGACATATTCTGAATCATTTTGAGCATTGACATGGGAATCTTGTTGTATTGATTTGCATTTAGAGTATTCAGAGACACACCTGTCACGTAGGAATTGAGAGTCTGTCAACACATCCCCAACAACCATAATTGTGTAACTTATCTCTGTTTCCCTCAATTTTCTTTCTTTTTGACCTATTCTGAAACAATTTGAGCATTAATATTGGAATTATGTTGTATTGATTGACATTTAGAGCATTCAGAGTCATGACACACATGTCACATGGGAATGAAGAGTTTCTCAACACAGCTCCGACCACAATATTTTATGTCTTACACATCTTCTCATATCTTTTAAGTTTTCCTCACCTATTCTGAACCCCTTTAATTTATTACATTTGAATTTTGTTGTATTACTTGTAATTTAGACCTTTGGGAGTCCCACACCTGTCACGTGGGAATGGAGAGTTTCTCAACACAGCTCCAACCACAATATTTGTGTCTGACACATCTTTCCTATCTTTTAAGTTTTCCTCACCTATTCTGAACCCCTTTAATTTATTACATTTGAATTTTGTTGTATCACTTGTTATTTAGACCTTTCGGAGTCACACACCTGTCACGTGGGAATGGAGAGTTTCTCAACACAGCTCCAACCACAATATTTTGTGTCTGACACATCTTCTCATATCTTTTAATTTTTCCTGACCTATTCTGAACCCATTTAAATTATCACATTTGAATTTTGTTGTATCACTTGTAATTTAGACCTTTGGGAGTCCCACACCTGTCATGTGGGAATGGAGAGTTTCTCAACACAGCTCCAACCCCCATATTTTGTGTCTGACACATCTTTCCTATCTTTTAAGTTTTTCTGACCTATTCTCAACCCTTTTTAATTATTGCATGTGAATTTTGTTGTTTAACTTGTAATTTAGACCTTTGGGAGTCACACACCTGTCACGTGGGAATGGAGAGTTTCTCAACACAGCTCCAACCACAATATTTTGTGTCTGACACATCTTTCCTATCTTTTAAGTTTTCCTGACCTATTCTGAACCCTTTTTAATTATTACATTTGAATTTTGTTGTATCGCTTGTAATTTAGACCTTTGGGAGTCACACACCTGTCACGTGGGAATGGGGAGTTTCTCAACACAGCTCCAACCCCAATATTTTGTGTCTGACACATCTTCTCATATCTTTTATGTTTCCTGACCTATTCTCAACCCTTTTTAATTATTACATGTGAATTTTGTTGTTTAACTTTTAATTTAGACCTTTGGGAGTCACACACCTGTCACGTGGGAATGGAGAGTTTCTCAACACAGCTCCAACCACAATATTTTGTGTCTGACACATCTTTCCTATCTTTTAAGTTTTCCTGACCTATTCTGAACCCTTTTTAATTATTGCACTTGAATTTTGTTGTATCACTTGTTATTTAGACCTTTGGGAGTCACACACCTGTCACGTGGGAATGGAGAGTTTCTCAACACAGCTCCAACCACAATATTTTGTGTCTGACACATCTTTCCTATCTTTTAAGTTTTCCTGACCTATTCTGAACCCCTTTAAATTATCACATTTGAATTTTGTTGTATCACTTGTAATTTAGACCTTTGGGAGTCCCACACCTGTCATGTGGGAATGGAGAGTTTCTCAACACAGCTCCAACCCCCATATTTTGTGTCTGACACATCTTTCCTATCTTTTAAGTTTCCCCACCTATTCTGAACCCATTTAAATTATCACATTTGAATTTTGTTGTATCACTTGTAATTTAGACCTTTTGGAGTCACCTGTCACATGGGAATGGAGAGACTCACTTCATATCTCCAACAACTATGCATTACTTATGCATATCATGTTTTTCTCATTTCCTTTCTTAGCGACCTATTCGGAAACCGTTTGAGTATTGAAATGGGAATTTTGTTGTATCAATTGACATTTGGAGCTGTCAGAGTCACACACCTGTTACATGGGAATGGAGACTCTCAATACTTCTCCAAAACATAATGTTGTAACTTATCAATTTTCTCCTTCATTTTATGTTTTTATGAGCTATTCAAAAGCAGTTTGAATAATGACGTCATAATTTTACCCATCCATTGACATTTGGAGCAGTCAGAGTCGCACACCTGTCAAGTGGGAATAGAGACTCTCAACACATCTCCACTGCCACTACCGGTAAATCGTGTGACTTATCCATGCTCTCGTTCTTTTTATTTCTTGGTGAGCTATTCTGAACCAGTTTGAGCAATGACATGGGAATTTTATCTTTGCATGACTTTTTGGAGTAGTCAGAGTCACACACACCTTCCATGTGGATATGAAGACTTGCAAGACATCTAAAACTACTATATTGGTGTCACGTATTAATGTTCTCCTTCATTTTATTTCTAAGTTAGCTATTTTCAACCAGTTTGAGCAATGACATGGGAATTATATTCTATCAATTTACAATTGAAGCATTCGGAGTCACACACCTGTCATGTGGAAATGGAGACGTTCAACACATCTCCATCCACTATAGTGGTGTGACTTATTCATGTTCTTCATCAATCTAAGTTTGTAGTGTGTGATCTATTCTGAACCAGTTTGAGCAATGACATTGGAATTTTATCTGTATTGCTCTTTGGCCCAGTCGGAGTCACACACCTGTCACGTGGGAATGGAGTCTCTCTCATACCACATAAAACCTCATAATGACCATCATCCTCACAAACAGTGCATGAATCTCTTGTAACAATACTCACAGCAATCATGTAGATATCAAGATAATGGGAATTTTAACATTCAGTCAATTTTAAATTCTGTGAGCAATAAGAAAACTGATGATGTAACTATGCACTCACCAAACATCTCTCTTGTACAGCTGATGTGTTGTAAGAGTATTTTGAAGAGACATTGATTTGAGAAAGTAATAATGCATTTTATCATACACTTTTACACCTCTTACCATCCCCCGTCAAAACATCAGATTTTCATTGTTGCAAAACACTTCACAGGTATATTAAGTTGTCTTGCTATGTTTTCCTTTTTGTACTCAGATTGACTATGTTGACGCAGTTGACTATGTAGACGAGGTACTTTGCAAAGAAGCAGTTGTCTTGTGTCAAGAAGAAAAGGCATAAGCCTGAAGATGCAGACATTAGCTTTATATAGTAATAGAGATTTTGCACATATTAGGGTTGGGTGAAAAGTTTTGAGCCTATCTATGAAGGAGCGATGCCAGATCAATGAAGCTTGGTTTGAATATATTTCAACTCTTCAGATAACAACCTAGAAAAGGGACAAACTATCAACGGAAAGTACTATTCTAACCTGTTGAGGGAGTTACGGGAGGCTGACAAAAATACGACGAGGGAAAGTTGAGAAAAGGTGTCTTGTTCCATCCGGACAATGCTCCACCTCACAAGTCAGTCATTGACATGGCAACAGTGCGTGACTGCGGCTTCAAACTCATTCTACGTGCCCACCATAGTCTCCTGACCTAGCACCCTCAGACTTTCATCTCTTCCCCCACATGAAGAAATAGTAAGCTGAAGAGCATTTTGTATTTTAAGGCAATTTTTGTCATTTTTGGTCAAAATCTTTTTCATAAAAAAAAATTGTCATAGCTTTGATATTTAGTATACAGGTTCAAAGAGGTTATCAACATGTAATATATTCAAAATATGTGAAATGTACAATTTTATAATTGTGGAGCACTGTTTGCCATTTTGGTTAAAAAGTGTGTTTCAAACACCTGCTTGTCTGATAGCTTTGATATTTGGTATACAGGTTCCTATAAGTCATCCTTGTGTGATATGTTGACATTGTGATGAAATCTTCTATTTTGTATTTTGACACAAGTTTTACCATTTTTTGTCAAAAACCATTGTTTCGCAAAGTTACTCATCTGGTAGCATTTTTGTAAAACTGCCTGAATAAGTGTCCACCTAGTGTCAGAGACGGATGGCAAAGACACTGTAGGTATAAATGACAGTTTTCTACGCTTGCTACTGATGAATGTCTGTGTAAATAAGGATCTGTAATGAAACATTCTTCTGTCATAACAATACGTATAACATTGCATTGCCAAGGGACCTCTGCACTCAGTATATATTTGGTGTTATGCTATGTACGACCTCTATACTGTCCATGCCTAAAGTAGCTACAGGGACTTTGACCCTATGTTTCATTGTTTTTCTTGTGTAACGGTAGCTCTAGTCTGTTTGTACATCACTGTATTTACACAAAATGAATACAACCTGAAAACTCCTGCATGGTAAGCCATGACCATGTTGTATTACCTATGTGGTCCAGTATTTTCAAATAGCTCAGACGTAGTATACTCTGTTACGTGCAGAGAAAACGAACAAAAGGGTGAACTCAGCAGTTTCCATTTAAACAAAATTTATTACGAAAACAAAACTAATTGCTAAGTCAGGGATAGAGTACAAGCTTTAAAGTGTACAGACTACTTATCTCAGCTGGGACGGCGAAGCTCCAGTCTCAGAGTTGAAACAGTCAGTCGGATGAATGAACAGTCCTTTGGCTTGCAGGCTTGAAGCTGCACAAAGTCCACAGTATAAATCCAGCGTTGGCAGTGAAGGTCTTGGAAAGTCTTGAGAATGACTACTGCTGGAGTTTAGTAACACACAAGAGACACGATCCCAAAAGTCTGACTGGAAGCTGAGCACGTCCCTTTTATAAAGGCATATAAGAACAATCTAGAACTTTTATTGACATGCTAATTACTGTTCTAAAATTATCTCTCTTACACAACTAATCAACTTTCCAGAACATTCCAAACATGACTAATTGAATTCAAGGTTGTGAGGTCATTAAGGGCAGTGACCTTGAGAATGTTCTAGACTAATTGAACTCAGGTCATGATGATAGTGGGGGGAAATGACCTACATAACAACTCTGACTCAAAATATTTAGCTATGAAGTATTTCACATGTACTTACATATTTGCTCTGCTTCAAATGCATGATTGACATAGCTACGTCTAGAACACTACAGTATGTATTTACAAAATGGGAACACGATTAGAAACAAGAAGTGACATAAATAGAAACACAAAGTTCAGTTCTAAAGAGAACAAGTGATTGATCTTCATGAAACTTGTGGAAAGAGCATTGATTGCACTGAACTGTTAGCAGAACAGGAAACAGGCAAGCTGTGTAATTGAGGAGTTGCCAACAATGTCAGGTGTAATTATCATCTAGGCTGTAAATGATTAAAAAGGGAAACTCAAGCAAATTGCTAAAACTCTGTAACCACATACCAGATTTTGTTGAAACTTTGTATGCAGGTTCTTTATGGTGATTCCAGTTACATTTGTTCAACTTGTGGTTAAAGTTTTGAAAATTGCCTTTGCGATAAATTTTCCCTTTTTTGGGTCAAAATCTTCTCCTCATAAAGTGTTCGTCAAATTGCTTTTAAACTTGGTACGCCTGATCCCGGGTTCGCCTTTGTAAGATATGTTCAAATTGTGGTAAAAATTTTATATTTGTATTTTTGGGGTAATTTTTTGCATTTTTGCTCAAAAATCATTTTCTCTGAATTAACGATTTGATTTATTGTAACTATTATTGTAACCATCAATATCAGTAAGATTGAGTGTATGAGTAGCACAACAGGAAGCTAAACTCTTTATGAACTGAACAAAATTCATGTGATTGAAGTTTAAGCACATCATGTTACAAGTGAATGCAAATTTACCATGCAGTAGTCAATCAGTACCAGCAAATACCCGCCCTTTTTAATATAGGATATTTGTAAGACTTTACTACCACACAATTTTGACAAATAGAATACATTGGTACTATGCAGGGTCCATAACACTCATGGAAAGTCCTAAACAATATTTTAATGTTGAAGCTTCCCATAAAGTTCATTGAAATTGTAATTTTGTCCTGAAAGTCATCAATTGATTATTCGCATACAATTTCAACTGACATGAGCATCAGAAGTGATATATTGTGAAGTGGTATGTTGCATTCTGAAAGTGTGCTTTTAAATTGCCATTGAAAGCATGGAAACTCTTTACATTTTATTTCAATTAGGTGAAAACTTTTTTATCACTGCTTGTTCCACTTTTTAACTTACAATTTTGTATGAGTGAAAAATATATTGAGTATTGTTACATTATTCAAAATAATAAAATCTATGAAAGGTATCATATTGTGTGTTGTCATAATTCCAGTGTTATTTGTCAATCATACATAAATCATGATATCATACGTAAAGGATTATGACTTCTTTCACATTCTGTAATTCATTTTCGGGTGATTTGACCAATTGATAAATCACTACCATCAGTATTCTATTAATAGTATATTTGTGTATCAGCTATCGAATTGCCAACTGTCGGTTTCTGTAACACACAAGTAAAATTATCAAATAAATAGCGAATAGTATGGAGGATGATTCCTTGTTAAAGATAAAATGAGAATGTGAAACAAATATGGCTGATGTCCATCAATGAGACATAGATGTAACAAAATAGGCACTATTTTTGTCAGTATATTAGAGTTTACGGACAAGACCACATACTAACTTTCTCAGACTTTTAACTCCTGATGAAGGGGTAAAAGATAAACTACGCATTTGCTGTACAATCTGTACAATCGGACCAATCCTGATTTACCAGCTGATCTCCATGTAGTGTAAAGCAAGGCGTGCAGTGTTTCATCCAGATAGAGGGATTCCCCCTCTGTTGACATGTTGGCATTTGTATGGTAACATTTTGCAGTATAAGGGGACTCGGACAACGCTACATAAAATATTTTGCATCACTGTTTTGTCGACCATGATCTGGCTAACCGGCGTTACCGCGGCCCTCTCTCGAAAAATTGAACTCCTCGACACTCTTTAACTGCGTATTTCAATCGCCGACGACCTCGCACAAACCCTACGTTTAAATGCTCGTTTCTAAACAAAATATACGTTTCACATAGCTTGATTTCCATGATTTCCTATATATTGCCACGGGGGGGGGGGGGGGGTTGCCACCCGCCGGTTTGATTATAAACGATACGTAAGTACAGAGAGCATACAGAGGGCCTTCGTCGCAATGCGGAAGTGCATGTACGTGACCTGTCAAAATTTTCCCACATGACAGTCTCCGGGTGCGCGCGAACTCCATAAGTGGAATTATGCGTTGCGGAAACCGGAAGTCTCGTACGCATTGATGCTGCTAACCCACTTGCCGGTAGAGGGCCGGGAACAGCAATTCAAATAAGTCGTCTTTCGACCATTTTCAAAAAAATGAAAAAGGTTGAAACTTACAATTTTCAATTTCTAATTTTCGCACGCACCAAAGTAAAATTGCAAATTCCTCTTAAATCGGTAAGACATGATTTTATTTCAAAGAGTTTCCTTTCTCTTCATTTTGTTCTTCATCAAATACGTTCAATGTCCCGTAATAAATTTTACGAATTTTGAAAGTAGTACTATTTTTTTATTTTAAGATTAGGTAATATTTTGATACTGGTAATGATTTTTTTTGTTTTGTTGAAAATGAAAACATCATTTTAGGATACAAATTATAATATGAAAACAGGCAACTTTCCTTAAAAATAAAACACGTGATTTTGAAATTTAAGAAATAAAATAGAATTAATAGATTAAATTTCACTTTGTTTTCACTTATAATTGCATTTCGGATTCAAAATATGAAAAAGGCGAAACAGAGGTATGTTTCATTAATAACCAAATAATAGAAGCTTTAGTAAACTTGGTCTGTCAATTGGTATTTTCAATTAAGATGAATATGAAAAATAAAATTCTATTTCAATCATTTAAATAACGCTTTTTGTGCTAAAATGGTCCGTGCCTAACGGCGGCCAAGTAAAATTCTAATATTTCCTGAAATCGACGAATTCGGTTTTAGGCGTAATTTCAATTTTTGGGGTTAGTTCTAATTCAGATATTGCATGTTTTTGTTCTAACCATTCAGAATTCGGCACGATTTTCGAATTTAGTTTTGTCGTTATAATCTCGAATCTCAAATTCGTTTTTTAAAATTCAGAAATCAAAATCGGAAAAACAGAAACGAACAACCTTAAATTTTACAAGGGTGCTAGGGAGTCTTGCCACAGATTGTCACATTTGAATAGCAACAGTGTAGCGAAGATTAGAGAAAAGCTATTGCAATTACTGTATTATACTAGGCCTGTTGAGTTTTATTCTCGACCGCGGAGTGACGTCAGTAGGTGAAACGCATACGAGCGAAGTGGACGATATTTATGACCACCTGTACATGTTCTAATCTCTGAAGACAGTATACTCTTACATACGATTTTGTACAATTCAATAGAATACGCATCTTAACGTTATCAGTCAGTGACGATTCTACCCATTTGAAGGCTGATAAGTCCTTGCTCTAGAGGGTGGGAGAATTGACCGGGGGAAAATTGAAAAAAAATTGGGGTTATGCCAGGGAGGTATCGAAAAAAATCACAATTGTATCGGCGTCAGTGTGTCTCAGAATCCACCATTTTGACTGTAAAATTATAAACATTTCTACACTAGGAGCGGGACATTCCCTCCAATATGCATCTCTGCTCACACACTATGTACATCTTCCTTGGTCAATGCGCTTTTGCACTGTATACGGAACAAAAACGAAAAAAAAAAATTCCTTCTCTTTCCGTTCGCCGATATTGTCACGTTGATACTCTGTTTATTTTTGGCGCCCTATTATCTGCAAAGAACGCGCGCTGTAGAGCGAATAAAACCATACCCAGGCTCTCGGCGGCATATCATGGGTTAATTAATCAATGTCATAATACATCACTCTCTCGAATCCAATTGGTTAAAACTTTCCAACCCTGGAATTCCATTGGTTAAAACTTTGTTGGGCGTGTACGTATATGTTGGGTCCTGTTCTACAGTTACCAACATCTTCACTTTGAAGATTTCATCTCTTGTGTTCTGAAGTGTGAAGAGGTACAAGTTTGGGACTGCCTTCGCGCGAGGATTTCGAGAAGTCACCAATAGTTGTCTGTCTGATCCTGGTACAAATTGGCCAGAAGTATGGCAACACGAGTGAGGATCCATGAAGAAATATTTGAACTTAAAAACCCTGTGACTGCCTTACAGTTAAATACACTGTCGGGAAATGTATTTCAGAGAGACAGCATGTACCTTGTCGAAGAGACCACCGAGTTTGGAATACGACAAGTGGTTTGGCAGACAGACGGCGTCTTTAACATCGATGAAGGAAACTGGCACAACAAAGTATATGAGGTGAGGGGAGTCAAATGCCCGCCTACTACACTGACAAGTAGCCCCACCCGGGGTCGAAGCGATAACTATGAAGACCCATACCGTAACAACAATGCCACGCCGACGGGCACCAACATGGTGACATGGTCTATGCCGCGTTCCGTCGACCTACCAGACCGAAGTCACTTTTCAAGTTTCCGTGACCGGAATTCAAGCCACTCTCGCAGCCTAGGGATACCGCCACCTGGAACGGATAAACCTTCGACTTCAAACCAGACACTAGCTGGGCCAACATTTATATCAAGGTTGATTATGTTGGCCAAGTTTGGTGCAGACTCGAGACTCAGAGAGACTGATTCGGTCTACGTGAAAGTAATGGCAGGGGCCTGTCGGCCAAGCGATCTCAGAAAATGTGTTGCTGTGGAAACCGGACAAGAAGACAGCGAACTTGTCCTTGTAGATAATTCTGGAAATGAAATAAAAGATTGTGAGGCAACGTCTGGTAAGTAATATTTTCACCAAAAAGAGAATATGACACGTTTTCACATAAACCCCTAATGGTTTATTATCCGGTGCAGTAGAAAGAAGTTGCTTGTGGGAGAGTACACGTGTGGTGCCATTTACTTATTCCCGTATATATACTTTCGGTCTTTTTGAAAGTGACAGTGAAGGCTTCATACAGGCAGTAGTTAGAATATTCAGTGTCTTCTCGGCGAATTTTCAAGAGCGTTTGTGTGTGTATTTTTTCTGCCTCTGAACGAACTGTGATCGCCCGATTTTTTTGCAACTGTTGGTAGTGAAAAGTGAAGGTCACGTGGCTTGGCCTGACATGAAAAAGGCGATGTGAATGTTTTGTCAACATCGACATGGGATCATAGCCCGTCGCAAAGTTGACTCACATTTAACCTGGAAAACGACCACCGATAAACGTTGCATATTTAAAATTTTCAACAACAATGCTATAATTTTCTCACAACATGCATTTTGTTCACGTGATTTTTTTTCTCATTTTCTTGCAGAGGTGGCGTTTTGGAGAGGCAGCAGAAAAGTGTTCGCTGTCACGAAGGCCGATTATTTGGCAAACTCTGAATCTAAGAAGAAAAGGCTGACACTCACAGGCAAGAGGCGTGCTGAAACTGAATTTAAGCAAGCTATTGATGTGATAAAAAGGCAACTAAGAGAGGTGAGGTGGACTAAGGGAGCCGTCCGTACTCTTTGGGAGCCTTGATTTCCTACAGGGAGGGGATAATTTGAAAATCGAGGGCGGCATGAGACGTTTTAAAACAAAAAAAAAAAGGCTCAAAACTACTACCTGCCAATTATAAAATTTGTATTCCCGCTAAAACGTCTTGGAGAGGCTCCTCCCACCTAAGTTACAAGTGAAAGCTCCCTTAAAGCTTGTCTGGTCATTCCACTAGACATTGCTTTAAAGCTCTGTTATAAGGGCTCATCAATTTGCTATAGTATCTGATAGTGTGAATTTCTAAGATAGACCAACTAGAAACGGTGAGAGCAGTGGCATGGGATTTCAATTTGTTTGTGTAATTTTTCCTGATTCGTGTATTGGGGGTGGGGCGCCCTTTAACTTTTGAAAATCGCTCGGGACTTTGTTACACTTTACAGGTAGTTTAGCACTCTTTAGTTTTTATTTTGATGTTGGTTGTTTGGCTTCTAGGTTCCCTCGACCAGCTGCAGTGAAAAATTGACATGCATGATATGTCTGGATGAGGTATCTTTTCCCATATATGCATGCCAAGTTCAAGGGGGATGCAGTAAGGTGATCGGCTGTATGAAATGCATAGTGCGCTTGGATACCTGTCCCAACTGTAGAGAACAAATTCCAGAACACCCGCAACCCCTGCGAGGCCTGGAGAGCTTTGAAATGCAATATCAACGGAGTTCAGATGCAGAAATTGCAGCTGCCTTGTCTCAAAGAGAGAACATAATTGAAATACAAGAGTCTCCCTCGAGCTCCCCACCCCACATTCAGTACGATGATGATGCTGATGATGAGTTTCAGCCATAGAGTATCCAAACATTGATAATTGTGTTTTCAAGGTCTTCTTACCTTACAAGTTAGTTTTTGTGAGTTTTTTCCATCATGAAAACTGCATCATATCGATGATGACTTTCAGCCATAGAGTATCCAAACATTGATAATTGTGTTTTCAAGGTCAAGTTAGTTTTTGTGAGTTTTTTCCATCATGAAAACTGCATCATATCGATGATGACTTTCAGCCATAGAGTATCCAAACATTGATAATTGTGTTTTCAAGGTCAAGTTAGTTTTTGTGAGTTTTTTCCATCATGAAAACTGCATCATATCGATGATGACTTTCAGCCATAATGTATTCCTAAATTGATAATAGTGTCTTCAATGTTTTCTTACAAGCTGGTTTTTGTGAGCTTTTCAATCATTTAAGAAAAATGCATTGATGAAGAGCATTGTGTATTGTGACATGTGGCCATGTGTGGGGACAGCTGCTGTAACCTGGACCAACTTAGCAGTGTGCATATAATGTATAGGGACAGCTTCTTTAACCTTGATCAATTTGGCAGTGTTCTTATACTGACTAGCCAAAATTTGGTAAAAGCATGCTCTGAAGACAAACAAATTGCGATAGACTGATAAACTAATAGTTGCAGCCACTTTACATTATATTTTTGTATGTGATATTCACTGCCAATGTCTAAACCTGATATTACTTTGAAATCATACAATATCTACATACTGAGAAGTAAAGCCATTGGATTGTATGCACACCTTGCCTCTGAAATTTGGAAATTAGTGTTACTTTGTTATAGTAATAAACAACACTTGTAATAAAATTAATAGATTTTTGCTTCATTTTCTTTGTAACAATTTTTGTGATGGTAGACTGTTCAAGTCTGTGAATTTTGAAGGGCTAAAAGCCTATGGGCTGGGCTTCTGTTTTTACAGGAGTTCAGCTTTCTTCTTCAAAGACTAGTAAGCTCTTCCATTTTTTGTCAACTAAAAACACTGCATGCAGCCATTTCAACCTTGCAGAGCTTAAGAGTTATACAAGTACCGGAGCACCTTGTCCTTGAAATGTTCATTGGTCATATGACCTGTACTCCACCTAATTTACATAAAACGACCAATAAAAATATATTGCAATTTTTTTAGGCATAGTACCAAGATGCCATAGCCAAAGTTCAGGATCTTTGACTTTTTCAATTCTGAGACTACTTAAGTGATTAAAATTTATATGTGTCTGTAACTATAATAGTTAGGCAAAATCAGTGTATTAGGGATTACAGGGGGGCTTTCAGTTTTGTTCCTAGTACATAGGAGTCAGTGGTTGGACCAAAATTTTTGGACGTTTTGAATGACCTTTGACCTGCTTCAATATACCTTGGCTCCTATTCAACACCGTTGCACTGAATGACCTGCAATTTGGCACGTGGGTAAAACTCAAAAACCATATTTTTCCATTTCATTATAATGCCAATAATAATTATAATAATAAAGTGACCTGGCGGCCATCTTGGATCTATCTAATTTGCATAAAGTTTGATCAATCAAAATTCTGTAAATTCACTTCGTAGACCATAGAGCAAGGTTCCTACGTGCCAAATTACAAGGTCTCTGGCCCTGTCCAATTTTCTTAAGATTTTGAAATTTTTTTTTAGATTTTCTGTGATCTTTGACCTATCCTATAGCTCCAGCTAAGCTATGGCTGCATGTTATTTTTCCTTGTATAACTATGAGAGTCCAACACAGTCGTCGTGTGTTGAACAGTGAAAATATTGGACCAAAATTCACACTCCAATTTCCGGGTAACCCATGACCCTCACAGCATTCTATGCCTCATTAAGGTAGTATGCACCTCGAAAGTGAAAGGCTTAAACTTTTGCTCAAACTTTCTCAAACGAAACTTTCAACCATTCTCGTACCAAATCAACAATAAAAATCGGGGGTCACCGTGCAAAGTTCGGAACTAGCGAAACAAATTGCCCAACATTTTGCAATTTTTTGAAATTCAAAATGGCCGCCATCCCTGTGTTAACTATGGGGAAAAATTAAATTTTGGATTTTCGAAAAACTAAGATGGTAAAAGTTTCTCTTTCTGCAAGAGCTTTAAAATAAGCCCCCACAAGTGGTAGATTAGAAATTTGGGAGTCTGATTGTCTGTCCCCCAGGCGCGTTCTACTTTAATGTGCACAAATTTAATTCTGGGCCAGGCAATAGAGCTAGAGGTCTGATTTTTTATACAAGGGGATGAGAATGGGAGCAAATTTTTTTGACAAAATGTAATGTGACCAGGATGACCTTTGAACTCAATTTCACAAATTTGCCTATAGATCTTTGGTATGACAAGTGTTAAAGCTTTCATGTTTGGTGGGATTGGGTTTCTAACAGCATTACTTTGTGTACCTCATTAATTGTATCATGCCTAATTTTTCTTCTGTTTTTATGACTTTGGATGACCCTTATCCTACATCCGTGTATCTCAGGAAGTACAGGGATAAGAAATGTCATTTTGGAAGCTTTAGCCAAATATGCTTTGGCCCCGAGAAGCTGCTGGCAGCTTTAATTCAATACTAAAGTCGTTAGCAAAATAGTTTATGTACCACTTTTATTTTTTATAAACATATTTGAAATTTGGAGTATCCCAGGTCTGCGTTGTGAAATTAGCTTCTCTAAAGAGGTAACCTCTGGCAATCCCTCCCCCATTTTCTCCAAACCCTTCAAATCACAGACTCAAATTATTAAGTACACAATTCACACACTTAAAGGGATACAGTCGACGTCGTCGGAGCTGCGCTCAAAGGTTGTATGGGGACCACACTGTTTCCAAGGTACGATGGTGATTATGAAAGTTAAAACATGTCTGTCATAATTTACATCGTATAATTTAAATGTTGCAACTATGATGATGAGGTGCATCTGGATATCGTGCATGAAATACATTGTTTGTAAACAAGAAACTCGCACATGCGCAGTTCCGACTTTCCCTTTAAACCAAGTGTAGTCAGTGGACTAGTCAAACTGACGGAATTTGCATCAAGCTTGGCTTTATTGAAATGGTAGAAAATGGGAAATTCAAAATCTGCTTGTCTTATATAAATCTTATCAACACATACTTTTGACATTGGTATTGCATGGTGCTCACAAGACAAGCTTGAAAATGGTCTAATATTTCAGATGTGTTAGTCTTGAACCTGAACTATGCCTCAGAATGACAAGGTTGCTCACAGGGTTTGTCTACTGACTTAATATGCTCAGTGATCAAGTTGAAGGCACCAGTTCAAATCCTGCTGTGGTAAAATGAATTCAATAACTAGTGATTTGCAGAAAAAAAGATGTCTGACTAGACTTTTATGACCAAAAGTGACATATATCCAGATTTTTGTCTCAGTGTGAAGACATCTGACCTTCGTTCAACCATTGAGATTTGAATGCTCACTTTATAAGGTGTCAGAGTATTTTTGAAGGGGGTAAGCCTAATTCACGTGCCACGCGCCGCGTGCTGCGAACCCAGAGCCCATAGCCAAAGCTCAAGATGCACGATAGCATGTTAAGTTAGAAATAAGTGCATTTACACTTCATTTTAATTCATTGAGTCATTTCCATGGATAAATCAACATTCGGGCTTCAACGCCGCCTTCTAAATGCATGAACCGGTGACCAGCAAATGTGTGTTTACGAATTCTACGTTTAGGGGCATATGCAGAAAGGGACTCGAGAGAAATTATAGGGAGGGAGTGCCAGTAGTTTTCAAAATCACACTGCGCGTAAAATTGTAACATTAAAAATTGATCAATCAAAATTCTGTACATTATTTTGTAGACCACATGGTAAGGTTGCTATATTTCAAGTATCAAGTTCTTAAGCCATGATAATATTAAAAAGATTTTGACATTATTATGTTTGAGAATTTATGACCTTTGACCTGCCCTATCCCCCCCCTCTGCAACTAAGCTGTGGCTATATCTTATCCTATGTAAGAGTCAAAGACGGCTGGTGTCTATCGAACTGTGACTAGTATGGGACATCGACCTTCGACCCTCAAATCATCTTGTACCTCACTAATTATGTACATTTATAAATTATAGGCTAGCGAACAGAGGTCGAGGTCTGAAGTTTACTGGATGGAGGTGATTATGTTAACTAAGTTTTCCGCTAAAATATCAAGCGACCAGGATGACATTTGACCTAGGCAATATGGCTATAGGTCTGATGTTTGCTGGACGGCCATCATGGGAGGAAAGTGTACCGCACAAATATCAAGTAACCAGGATGACCTTTGACCTGAATTTAACTTAAATTTGCCGGTATATTAGTGCAACAGCCTTACTATTTGATGGGATGAGGCGTCACATTATAAATTAGTAAATATTTGTCAAATAAAATATTATTGATGTTGACTATAGCACGTAAAGGGACGGCATAACAATTGGGGAGAGTCACTTTCTCAGCATCATTTTGAAAAATTCGCCCGCCCTCCCTCCCTATATTTTTTTCAGTCCCTTAGCGGCCAGCACATGTTGAATTTGTGAACACATATATCGCAGGTCACTACTTTATGCACATACAAGGCGTGTGATTTAACATGTGAAGATGAATCGATAAAGTGAATTAGAGTGACAATGCACCTATTTCTAGCTTAACGTGCTATTCTGCATCGTGAACTTTGGCTCTGGGCTCACAGCAAGCGGCGTGTGGCACGTGAATTAGGTTTACCCTTTTGAAGGGTATGTCTTTTATGACCAAAAATCACATAAAAGTTCTTAAAATACCTCATTACAAATTCCGTAACAATTTCAACAAAGTCTTACCAGGAGATCCCAAGGAACATCTATGCCACATTTTAAGGTTCCTTAACAAGCAGTTCTGAAGAAGACATTTTTGAACAATTTTACTGAAAGACATTCTAACATTAGAAAATCGTGAATACCCTAAAAAGGAACAAATTTCCATTAAGTTTTTCAATCAGGCTTGCCTGACTTTTGGGATTGGACCAATTATACCTTTTTACACCTCATTTGCATATGTTCAACACACCAAATATACTAATATGGTCGGTGCTGCTGTTCTTAAATTTTTGATGTGGACATTCGTATAGCCGTACATACATCTTAATAGCCTATAATAATAACTTCCATTGACATACATACACATGGCCTAATGGAAGCTAATGACAAAGAAGGCATTTGCAGAAGAACTCAAATGATGGAGTGTATGAACCAGTTCAATTTGCCAATTTCATAATAGAGTGACCTTAATTTTAACGATGCATTATTGCCAGTTGTTGCGAAAGAGTGATGTATAGTCTCAATGCTGACTCATATGGCTGAACATTTCCATGTACAATGCCAGAGTAGATGGTTTGTGGACTATCACTCTGCGCTTGGAAACGCCTTTGACGCTCCAGCTGTAATTGAGGATAGCCAGACAGGGGATCACTGCCGAACACCCTGCTTCTTGTCAGTCTCCCTCTTGTGTTCTCATACATTTGAACGATCTCATCTTCTGTTGGCACTGATTCTGGTGGAATCTTCGCTGTTCTATCACTTTGAACTGCCAAAGTATTTGGTATTCTTGCGATAACTCCTTATAAGAAAACAAGAAAAATACTCAGGGTAAGCCTCTAAAACAACTCATGATAATTGACAAGGTTCATACATAACACGATTGTAACTAAATTGGGAGAAAGGGATCTTCTAATCGTTCAAATCTATCAAAAGTGTTAGGTGCCCCACAGTTGAAAGTTGCAATATTACAAAGTACCCATAAAAACAAGTGATTTGCAAAATAGAATCAGAAGTATAGGTTAAATTTGCTGATTGAAGCAACTTTATTACAATATCCCATGCCCCCAAATTAGTTCCAGTCGTGTTACATATGAGATTTTAAACTAATATCCAATTACCGTAGTAGAGACTGAAATAAACTGATTGTTAAATTTCTTGTTTCCACAGGTTTTGAACAGTGACTCCAACTGCGCATTACATTATTTTTTCATTGTTCATGTTTTGGAAGCAGTAATGTCATCCTTTATAGCTTTCATCATTTTACTTTGGTACGAGTAAAATGCTTGGGTAAGGTGTTTGACATCTGTTAATCTGTGTACGTTTCTTCTAACCTGACTATCCCTGGACATTTTTGCATATATTTCGGGCAAATGTTCTTATTTGTAACAATGTTGTAGGTCTTAGACAACAACAAAAAGGCAAAAACAACCTATGCTAATTCTCGGAGGCATGTTAGAGGAAACACACCATTTTAGCCATAGGAGTGGCTCATCATCCTTTGTTGTCGATCTCTCTTATTGTCAGCTCAATGACAATTTGATATTAACATAGTCGATATGAGTATTAAGGTAGTATGCGCCTCGATAGTAAAAGACTTAAACTTTTGCTCAAACTTTCATTAAGGAACCGTTCAACCATTCTCTTTCAAAATCAAGAATGAAAATCGGGGGGTCACCGTGCAAATGTTGGTACTGGAGAAACAAGTAACCCAAGATTTACCGATATTTAATATTCAAAATGGCCGCCATCCCTGTGTTAACTCTATGGAGAAAAATAAAATTTTCGAATCTCGGAAAACTAAGCCAGTGAAAACAATTCGTACACCAAGAGCTTAAAAATGAACCCAAACAAGTGGTAGATGCGTAAAGGCCAATTTCTAATTTGTATAAGTAATAAATGTTGGTAATTTGAGAACTAACAAAAATTGCCGAACTAAATTTGATTAAACTGGCTTCAGATGTTAGATACATGTGTATGTAGATTGAACAGCACTGAAAGACGACTAGCACTGTCATGTCAATTAATTGTTAATTTGCACATTTTAAAAATCACGAAAAATGGTCCGATGGCTCTCTGAAAACGGGGACAGTTTAAGTTCATATCTGGGCCTTACCTTCTACAGGATGGTGGTTCCACGATTCTCTTAATATTTGTATACCCGCTTCCGAGACAGCACAAGACACGCAGGACACAGCATATTTTTGTATTGGGTCTGCCAAATTAATAACCATCCTCATCTGTAAATCGATTAGGGCGTTTTTCATCGGATAAGATATGCGTTGGTTAACTTCAACCCATAATCTTTCTGCCATGTGGTTGTCAGTTGATGGTGTCTGCACATATGGCTGACAATCACGATATCCTCTCAGATCTTTAAGCAAGCACTGGGCAAATTTTACGAGGCAGAATTCCGTTCCGTGGTCTGATCGTAGCATATCCCATAAGCCATGTTGTAATATGATGCTGCGATAGAGAGAGTATATTATATTATTTATTTATTAGCCGTGTTCACAATAATGACATTGGCTCAGAAAGAAAGAGAAGGGGAAGAAAATGTATAACACTGAAAAGTTTTCAGATTCACTTCATTCACATTAGCTCAAAAGTAATTAAACTTTCTGACTGAAAATCTGTAACAATTCATTCATGTATTTTGCAACAACATGAACAATGCAACTGTCAGTACATGACAAAAAGTACTTAAGAAGAGAATCATTGTCAAAGCATTTAGCTGGTTCTGAATGTTAAAAATCATTTCTAAGTAAATTGTTCGTACAGTGTGTGCTGGTTTACTTGGACATAATAAATACAATGGATTTCATCACCAACACCAGAATGACAAAGGGTACAAAGTCTAAGATGTCTTGGAATGTTTTTAAAACGACCAATTTCTATTGCAAAAGTATGATCAGAAATTCTTGCCTTTGTCAAAGCAATTCTGTGAAATGGAGACTTAACAAGTGATAGATAATTTTCACATTTAAACATGTTTTTAATACTACAGTATACATTTAATTTGTTATTTTTTGACAAGGCATTTTTCCAGGCTTCCTTAAATTTAGACTTTAAAGACTTTTTCACAAGTTCGATAACTGTTGAAGGTTTACATTTCTCACAATTCAAAATGCTAGAATTGCACAGTAGAAGAACAGACTCAACAAAATGTAAGAAACACGAGAACCTTTCTTGTGTAAGCTTTTTTCGAGTTCAAATGCAGTATACAGCAAACTGCCCTTGGACAAATTCTTAAGGCGAACCCAAAATTTAATAACATTCAAAATAACTGATATCAGTAACGGGTAACGCCCAAGTTCATATCTTTATATGGTTTTTAATCGGCATTGTAACAGTGCCCAAGATTTTCCGACTAAAACGGAAAACACAATGTGGGTCACACCGAAGTGGACCATTTTCTCATTCTGGTCAACGTGTATCTTGTGCCCATGATAAGGAGAGTAATACGGGATTGGATTTGTCTGCCGTATGATGTCACGCCTACGTTCTTCATGATACTCGGGGCCCACTCTACGAAGACTCTTTCGCAACCTATATTTACCGATGCTCACTTGTCCTTGTGACCTCAGGTAGCCCTGAACCATTTTGGTACCATAGGATGGTCCAAGTACAGTAACGGCATCGTTGACAATGATGTCAACTTCAAAGTTATGGAGGGGGTGGATGTCGTGGATAGCGCAGTATCTTCGCACACTTCTTTCTGAAATTCCCCGCATAGTTGGATATCGGGCTGCCAATAGACTGCTGATCTCGGCGTGAGAAGTCCCTTGTTTAACCAAAGCGCGGATGTAATTAGCGTCGACTACCTTTCCTAGCTCCATAATCAATAGCGATGTAGTCGAATGCAAACCTTTCCTTTGTTATAGGAAGTTTAAACGCTAAAAGAGAAGGTCACAAGGGCAAGAGAAGTTGTCTGAAAATAGGGCATGAAAGAGACCGGTCAGGAAGTTTGTCGCCATGACAACTTAGCAGACAGACCCAATATAGTAACATTAATTTGTAACGTTTTCCTTTAATCTTCGCTACACTGTAGATGCTCATGTGACATTTTGTTGAGAGACTCCCTAGCATCCAAATAAAAATTAAGAGTGTTCGTTTCTGTTTTCTCGATTCTGGTTTCTGAATTTGCAAAAACCAATTTTGAAATTCGAGATCAATACTACAGAACCAAATTCGAAAATCAGAGCAAATTAAAAATGATGAGCACAAAAACTCAATATCTGAATGAAGACTAACTCTAAAAATTAAAATTACGCCTAAAACCGAATTCGTCGATTTAAGGAAATATTATAATTTTACTTGGCCGTCATTAGCCACGGACCTAAAATGCATTTTAATATTTTTGTGAATTGATTGGCCGCGAAAACCGTGCCAAAAAATCGGTAAAATAAAAATTTTGTCTGCAAAAACGAATATTAAAAATTGGTTGTTATTTCATTTGTTATGTAGGTCATTTACCCCACACTCATCATGACCTGAGTTCAATTAGTCTAGAACATTCTCAAGGTCACTGCCCTTGATGACCTACAACCTTGAATTCAATTAGTCATGTTTGGAATGTTCTGGAAAGTTGATTAGTTGTGTAAGGGAGATAATTTTAGAACAGTAATTAGCATGTCAATAAAAGTTCTAGATTGTTCTTATATGCCTTTATAAAAGGGACGTGCTCAGCTTCCAGTCAGACTTTTGGGATCGTGTCTCTTGTGTGTTACTAAACTCCAGCAGTAGTCATTCTCAAGACTTTTCAAGACCTTCACTGCCAACGCTGGATTTATACTGTGGACTTTGTGCAACTACAAGCCTGCAAGCCAAAGGACTGTTCATTCATCCGACTGACTGTTACAACTCTGAGACTGGAGCTCTGCGTCCCAGCTGAGATAAGTAGTCTGTACACTTTTAAAGCTTGTACTCTATCCTGACTTAGCAATTAGTTTTATTTTCGTAATAAATTTTGTTTAAACGTTAACTGCTGAGTTCACCCTTTTGTTCGTTTTCTCTGCACGTAACAAAATTGGGGGCTCGTCCGGGATACGAATATTTTGAGCCGTTTGACAACATTTTGACAGCCTTTTCAAAACTACTGTATACTGTGAACTCAGCGAAATTCAATCATGGCGGAATTTAAACCAGACGAATTTATGGATGACCTTGATCAGGACGCATTTGATTCCCTCAAAAAAGACAACCTCATAGCACTGGCAAATTTCCTTAAAGTAGATGTCAAAAGATCTATGCGCAAGCGAGAAATACAGTTCAAGATTGCAAAACATTTAGTTAATGCAGGCCATTTTGAGGAGTCTGCCTTAAAAGATTATGAACCTGAGTCTTCCTTTGAACTCAGAAAATTAGAGCTAGAAATACAGGCAGATTTGGCACGTGAAAAGTTAGCAATGGAAGAAAGACAGAAAGAAAAAGAATTACAAATGAAAGAAAAAGAATTACAAATGGAAAAAGAGAGACAGGCATTAGAAAAGGAAAAAATACAGATGCAGTTAGCAATGGAAGAAAGACAGAAAGAAAAAGAATTGCGATTAGAAGAACAGCGATTGCAGGTAGAAATAAAACGTTTAGAGCTTGGACAGTCAGGAAAATTCTTCCCTTCAGACAAGTTGACATCACTAAGCATTTCAGGTTAGTTCCCCCTTTCCAAGAAAAGGATGTTGATAAATATTTCCTTCATTTTGAGAAAATTGCTCAGAGTCTGAATTGGCCTAAGGAGTCCTGGTCTATGCTTTTGCAGAGTGCTTTGGTGGGTAAAGCCAGAGAAATTTACATTCAGTTGTCAGTAGAGCAGGCTTCAAATTATGATTCTGTGAAGGAATTAATTCTCAAGGGCTATGAATTGGTGCCTGAAGCTTACCGTCAGAAATTTAGGGATTGTGAGAAGGTGAAGGATCAAACTTATGTTGAATTTGCTCGAACAAAAGAACAACTGTTCGATCGTTGGTGTTCTTCTGAAAAGGTCAGTCAGAATTATGACAAATTACGACAACTTGTTTTGATTGAGGAATTTAAGAGGTGCATTCGGAGTGACATCAAGACGTTTATCAATGAACAAAAGGCAGATACATTGGAGGTTGCTGCACGTTTGGCCGATGATTACTCATTGACTCACAAATCTTCATTTCTCAGCAAACCATCCCAGTCCTTTTCCTACAGAAACAATGCAGGTAAATTTAACTCCTCCTTTTCATCCAAGAATTTTTCAAAGGAGAGTAGGAAATCAAATGAAAACAGTTCACAAAATTCAAGTAACACTCCCACATCATCAGATCCCAAGTCTCAATCTCCTTCTGACAAACAGTTCGGTACACTTTCTTGTAATTATTGCAAGAAAGACGGCCATTTAATGTCAGATTGTTTCAAATTGAAAAGAAAACGTGAAGGTCAAAGTGGTCAAAGTGGATCTAAGCCCACCGGCTTTATTTCTTCATCAACTCAATTAGAGTCTAATAATGTGTGCAACACATTTTCTGAGGTTAAATCCCTCTTATCCCCAATTAATGAGGTCAAGGTCAATTCTTCTCAAGATAGCATTATGGGTATTTTCGAGCCATTTATTCATAATGGTTTTATATCACTTTCTAGTGATTTTTCTTCCGCTACCCCTGTCAAATTTTAAGAGATACCGGGGCTTCCCAGTCTCTTTTGTTGGCAGATACCCTGCCGTTTTCTGAAAAGTCATTTTCAGGTTCTAAAGTTCTTATTAAGGGGGTAGATTGTAATGACTACATTCCTGTTCTCTCCATAATGTCTATTTGTCTTCGGACTTTGTTTCTGGACCTGTGGCTTTAGGTATTAGGCCTTTTTGCCTTTGGAAGGGATTCACCTTCTTCTTGGAAACGACCTTGCTGGGGACAAGGTCATTACTAATCCACTTGTGACTGATAATCCTACTTTAGATCAGGATCCAGAGCCAATTGAACAAGAGATACCCGATTTATTTCCTTCATGTGCTATTACTCGAGCCATGTCAAAGAAAACTTCCGAGAATCAAAATACTCTCAAAAATAATGTCACAGATGTTGACTTAAATGACACCTTTCTCAGTCAGGTGTTTGACACGGATCATTCCGTTATCCCTCGTGGATTTGCAACTTCCAGTAAAACTGCTGACCAAAGTCAGACATTTTCTAGATCAAATCTCATTGCAGAACAACACAAAGACCCAGATATTTTGTCTTTGTTTGACAGGGTAGATGATGAAGGTAAAACTTCAGATAGCTCTGTTTCCTATTGTACAAAGTCTGGTATTCTCATGCGTAAATGGAGACCTCCAGACGTCTTGGTTGATGACGATTGGGCTATAAAACATCAAATTGTGGTTCCAAAGCCCTACCGTGCTGAAATATTGCGCCTGGCCCATGAAACCCCCTGGGCTGGTCATTTGGGAGTAGGAAAACTTATCATAAAATTCTCAGTCACTTTTATTGGCCTAATCTCAGGCAGGATGTAGCACATTTCTGTAAAACTTGTCACACATGTCAAATGGTAGGAAAGCCAAATCAGACCATTCCAAAGGCCCCTTTACAGCCAATTCCTGCATTTCAAGAACCATTTAGTAGGATACTAATAGACTGTGTTGGGCCCCTACCAAAAACAAGATCAGGAAATGAGTACATGCTGACAATAATGTGTACATCAACTCGGTTCCCAGAAGCCATACCACTGAGAAATATAAAGACAAAGACTATAGTGAAAGCTTTAGTCAAATTTTTCACTTTATTTGGCCTCCCTAAATGTGTCCAGTCCGATCAAGGCTCCAACTTTATGTCTGGTATTTTTCAACAAGTAATGGATCAGCTAGGCATTAAACAGTATAGGTCATCCGCCTATCATCCAGAAAGTCAGGGTGCTCTTGAGAGATTTCATCAAACTTTGAAAAACATGATTAGGACCTACTGTTTTGACACAGAGAAGCAGTGGGATGAAGGAATTTATTTTTTGCTCTTTGCTGTTAGAGAGTCAATTCAGGAGTCTCTTGGCTTTAGCCCATTTGAGCTTGTATTTGGACCTACAGTCCGTGGCCCACTTAAGCTCATTAAAGAAATTCCTATCAGACGATGATGATTGTCTGAATATTTTGCAATATGTGTCAGATTTTCGTACAAAACTCTCTAAAGCATGTGAATTAGCCAGAGAAAATCTTGAGTCATCTCAGCAGTCAATGAAAATCAAATATGATAAAAGCACCTCAAAACGGAAGTTTGAACCAGGTCAAAAAGTTCTTGTTCTACTTCCGGTTCCTGGCAAACCACTCCATGCTCGTTACTTTGGGCCATACCTATTTGATAAGAAATTGAGTGATTTAAATTACATCATAATAACACCTGACAGGCGAAAACAAAAACAGCTATGTCACATAAATATGCTTAAGCCATATTTGGATAGGGATAATCCTACTATAACTCAGCCTGTCAGTGCAGTCAGTTCAAACCATTATGAAGATAGTGATACTGAAACTGACTTGAGTGAAAATACTCTAAACTCAAAGCTGGGCTCGGTCAAGCTTCAGAACTCAGAAATCCTGGAGAAGCTGGAGTCTACAAAGTTGGCACACCTCCAGCCAGAACAACAACAACAGGTGAAAGAACTGCTCCACGAATATAAACACCTGTTTCAAGATGTTCCAACGAGGACGAACGTCATCTATCACGATGTTGATGTTGGGGACAGTAAGCCTGTAAAACAACATCCATACAGACTGAATCCAACAAAAGCGAAATATCTCCAGGAAGAAGTCAAATACCTGCTGGACAATGACTTTATTGAACCCAGTAAAAGTAACTGGAGTTCGCCGTGCATACTTGTTCCCAAATCAGATCACAGTTATCGTATGTGCACGGACTTTAGGAAGGTCAACACTTTAACAAAGACAGACACTTTCCCAATCCCGAGGATTGATGACTGCATCGACCGAGTGGGAAAAGCCAAGTATGTGACGAAATTTGACCTACTGAAGGGATTTTGGCAAGTCCCTCTGACGGATCGTGCTCGTGAAATATCCGCCTTTGTTACACCAGACGGATTGTTCCAGTACAAGGTGATGCCATTCGGAATGAAGAACTCTCCGGCAACGTTCCAACGGATGATCAACGACGTCATATCCGGGCTAGACGGATGTGCAGCTTACGTTGACGACGTCGTCCTGTATAGTGACAACTGGGAGGAACACATCAAGCTCATGCGGAAGTTCTTTGAGAGACTGAGTAAAGCAATGTTGACTATCAACCTTGCCAAATCTGAGTTTGGTTGGGCGAGGGTGATTTACCTCGGACATACTGTAGGACAGGGTGAGGTAAAACCTGTTGATGCCAAAATCAGTGCCATTTCAAGTTTTCCCATACCAAACTGCAAACGACAACTGATGCGCTTTCTCGTATGGCTGGTTACTACAGAAAATTCTGTCCAAATTTCTCCACAATTACTGAGCCTTTGACTAACTTACTTAAAAAGAAAGTAAAGTTTGTTTGGTCAGAGCAATGCCAACAGGCATTTGATACACTTAAAGCCATACTGCAAAGTGCCCCAGTATTGTCTGCACCAGATTTCACATTGCCATTCAAATTAGCTGTAGATGCTAGTGATACGGCTGCTGGTGCTGTTTTATTGCAAGAGGATAGTCATGGTGTAGATCATCCTGTTTGCTATTTTTCACGCAAATTTAACAAATCCCAGAGAAACTACTCTACAATTGAAAAAGAGTGTTTATCTTTGATGTTAGCTTTACAGCATTTTGAAGTTTATGTTACTTCTTCAAATCAGCCAATAGTGGTTTATATTGATCACAACCCTCTTGTTTTTCTGCAGAAATTTAAAGGCAAAAATCAGAGATTGCTAAGATGGAGTTTAATGTTACAGGAGTTTAATCTTGACATTAGACATATCAAAGGCAGAGACAATTTAATTGCAGACTGTCTCTCTCGTATTTAGAGTTTATTGTTGTTCACTTTCAAGAAATTTTACTTTAGAGTAAAACAAAAATTTGAGTACTTAAATCTTTTTCAAGATTACATTTGCAAAAGAAAGATTTTTCTTTGAAAAATTTTCTTTTTTTTGAAGAGGGGGTGTGTTATGTAGGTCATTTACCCCACACTCATCATGACCTGAGTTCAATTAGTCTAGAACATTCTCAAGGTCACTGCCCTTGATGACCTAACAACCTTGAATTCAATTAGTCATGTTTGGAATGTTCTGGAAAGTTGATTAGTTGTGTAAGGGAGATAATTTTAGAACAGTAATTAGCATGTCAATAAAAGTTCTAGATTGTTCTTATATGCCTTTATAAAAGGGACGTGCTCAGCTTCCAGTCAGACTTTTGGGATCGTGTCTCTTGTGTGTTACTAAACTCCAGCAGTAGTCATTCTCAAGACTTTTCAAGACCTTCACTGCCAACGCTGGATTTATACTGTGGACTTTGTGCAACTACAAGCCTGCAAGCCAAAGGACTGTTCATTCATCCGACTGACTGTTACAACTCTGAGACTGGAGCTCTGCCGTCCCAGCTGAGATAAGTAGTCTGTACACTTTTAAAGCTTGTACTCTATCCCTGACTTAGCAATTAGTTTTATTTTCGTAATAAATTTTGTTTAAACGTTAACTGCTGAGTTCACCCTTTTGTTCGTTTTCTCTGCACGTAACACATTAAAATGAAAATAGCATTTTGAAGGTGATTTCAATTTTCAATTTTCAATAAATTGGTTGGACACTACGTACACGCATTGAAAAGACACCATTAATAACCAGCTTTATCCCGGAATTTACCATTGTCTGTAGGCTGTAACTTTTGATGTAGTTCGTATTCTTCTCTTTGTGATTGTAAAATTCAGTTTCTCATTCGATTATCAAAGTTACGTCAAAATGCCTATTGGTCAACTCGTAATACAGCCTGCGTGTTCAATGTCAGACGGTTGGTGACGAATCAATTCTAGTCACGATCATATTTTTTTTATTAATCGACGGCATTGCACACTGTGACTTTGGTAATGCGTGTATAGTGTTGGCAAGGCATATGCTTTGCATTTCGACATACTTGGGGAAGAAGAATGAGTGATTTACCTGTTTTTATTAAATTGAAATATACAACTGAAAAATATCATAAAAAACACGATAATCTAAATTCTCCCGCAACAAACGTTATCCAAAATACCGGAATCATGGAATTTGTGCTTACATAGAACTTGAAGTATTACACATGTAGGGGATACCCTCACTGCATGGACCTCAGATTTGTGGAGATTGTCTCGTTTGACAACGAACGATAAGCAACCCGCCAACAGTATGGAGAGCGCTATATTCATTGAGTGTTGCTCGAAAAACACCACAGATAAACAGTTTTATAGAAAAACGAACTTGGGAATTTTCTCTCACAGTCAACTACAATAAGGGCAAATGCTATAACCTTTTGATTGCGAAACCTATTTGACAGATGCGAGCACTTTACCATGGGAGAAAATAAAGATCGATCGACCCATACAGGGCATTCAGAGCTTTAGTACAATCCACTTTACCCTAGGTGGTATCTTTGCATTTGTTCATCTCGAAAGGCACCCTTGGACCACATATATTAAGAAGGATAAATAGGCCCGGTCTTCTGTAGTTGTGCCCTTTGTAGTATTCAAACAGATTCAAACCAACTCTTACAAAGTCTCAATGACTCAGTTTTTTCTCATTATTGCCAGGACTTTATTATCAAACGAAAGTTACGTAAATTATTACACAATTCTAACTGCAGTGGTGAGGGCGCTGTTCAAATGGAAGTTATAACGATTTTGAATTTGCATGATACATCAATAGGTTAGATACAGTACTTTATACTGACCATATCATTACTGATACATTTTACAGAGGAAGCATTATTTAGAGGTAGACTACTGAGAGTTGCAGTGAATGAGATCTTCTAAAGATTCATGAAAACGGCGCCACTGGGGCTTGATGTTGTTACAAACTTACAAGGAAGTAAGAAAGCGATCAAAGTATGAATCTTTGCCGCGAGAACAAATACAAAAGCAGTCGCTTAGGAAATAATGAACTAAGATGAACTGTTTAAATGGACACCTCAGTGGACTTGCAGGGTTTGTCAAAATTTAATGTCCTAAAATCCGTTCATTAAATAATGCTAATATACATGATAGACAAATACGCGACAGACAGCCGTCACGTGACTAAATAAAATTTAAAAAAAAACCACCAGTACGGAGTAGATTCAAAAGTCTCAATATGAGATACAAAATATACGAACACATAGTGTTTACAAATGTACGTTAGACAACTAGTCTGTTCAGTTAAAGATATTAACGGTAAATGGAAGATGATTGGTTCAGAAAAGTCTTTCTTCAAACAGAAAAACTTCATCAAAGGAGCTCTCATCAGAATTGTATTTCAAAGTGAGGTGGTTTTCTTCCAAACACAGATAGTGATCTCTGTACTTCACTGACTCATACACGACGGATCTGCTGCCCACTCGTGTCTTGTAGAACAGTCGTGGATCATCTCCTGGTTTGGATTTCAGAGGCGATGACAGTCTATCTGTGACGTAGACATTATATCGAGACCTTCGTCTGTCATAGAATGTCATTACGCAGGCGGAAGACTCGACAAACTCCAGTAAGGTTGCTCGCTTCGCTTCCCCTCGCACAACGTAGTGATGTTCTCTGATGTGATCTGAGATGGGAAGATAAAAGGAAATATATAAAAATCCACCGTTTTATGCAGTATCAAAGATTACACCTAGCTTCCTCATTATGACATTTACAAGACATTGGTTGAAATACAACTGTAACAATCAGCATTGATAATGTCCGGGCTATCGTCAATTATGGTTGTCATACTTACATTTCTCCCTCTGCGATTCAATCAGCGGCTTTGCAATCACTGCAGCCGAGTTCTGCATCAGACAATGGTTGGTTTCATGGCCTACACTGCGCAGAATAACACTTCCCGTCGTACTGTTATGCGTCAATGTATGTAGGCCGCCGCTCGCCATGCAGGTATCTTCTACCTCCTTCTCTATCTCTTCGTCCACGACACAGACCATGTCTGAGGTCAGTGTTTGGAAGTCATACCAGCTCTGTATTTGTTTCGAGGCTAGAATTGGTAACATGCCGCCCTGTTGGAAATAACAATTATGATTATAAATATTAGCTTTGGTATTTCAACTCGAAGTAATTATACTGCGAACTGAAGTCTCTTTTGTGCCATCTTCATGATATTATTACAATCACTCATGATCGGCCGATTTCATTAGACTTGCCCTACTCTTTCAAAGTGTTCGTAGTATTTCTCCACATAAATGAAATAAAAAGTGTAATACAAATAAACATCGTGGCAGTCAAGGCACTGCGACGTGCTATTAAAAGCCAGTATTTGTTATCAGCCATCCAATACAATACAGAAAAATTGATGACATACACTTGAAGCATACTGAACCCATGTCTCCCTTCCTCGTGGTGGCCTTCTAGCCTCAGGGAGCATTTCATAGTCAATACACAGACACACAACCCTTTGGTAATAGTTAATCACAATGTGGCATAGTATATGATCCCAGTATGCTACAGTCTTGCCCGAAAAATTATACCTTGGAATCAGCAAAGGCTAGAGAACTCACGAACCGCGCACAGCGAATGACTTCCAGACATAATTCGCACTCCTTCCCTTCTTTCGTCGGAAGAGAATTTTTAAAGCTGTAACACTGGTCGATAATACCGTGAAAGTTTGCTTGGAGAGACAATGCGGTAGCTTATTTTGTGTTGGTATCGTATTGGTCTTACCTTTTCAGTCTTCGGAAGTCGCGACAAGAAATGTACTCTACTTGATGTTCTTGTGATACAAATTTTCTTTGGCGGTTTCAGACGGGGTGAATGCTTTTAAATTCTATTTGAGGGGAATTGAAACCATGAAAATTCGACAGTAGTTCCCCTCCTCAGTGATGGTTACCTTCGCATTGTATGCTTGGTAATATCTGAATCCAGACTTAAACAGAAATGGGAAAGTTCCCCTTTCAATACGCTTTACTTTAGGCAAGCACGGATATATTCATAAAGAATTGTATTTCTATAACACTCACTTTGCTATTAAATGTAGGCCCTCCCATTTCCCGGCATTTTACACACAGATCATTTCAATGCAAGAGTGACTGAATAAAATTCAAGCTCAATTTAAAAGTGTAATTTTGAGTTTGACCATTGTCAAATAGTTGCAATCTTACTGTTAAACTCGTAAATGGATTTAAAAGCGGCAATTAAGATTACGGTATTTTTGTAATGTTAAATAAATGTTTTAACTAGTAACCATTTTGTTTTTCTGCTTTGAAATTTCTGCAAAATGACGACAATCAATAAAATGCTTATTTTCTGGTATATTCATCTTCCTACCCTATCAATTTCTAACAATAGTCAGCTAGTTTATTTACGTACACGCAGTTGTTGCAGTTCAAGTTCATCATTATCAGTGAAATCCAAACATCTTACAGATAATACTGAGGGGGTCGGTCTTTGAATTTGAAAGACAGGATATATTTCTAATTTGTTTCTCTAATGCCAAATTTGTACGATGGTGTCCCATGATTTTCCTTAATCTGAAGAGAAAATTGTAACATTTCTTTGTGGAAATTGTTCAATTCCGATGGCTTTTCAGCATTGAGAATAAATGTCTTGCATGTTTTCCTCTTTCCACGAATTCTGCGTCTCACGACTTTCTGTGCTGTCAAGTTTACAGAAGACACACAATATTGCGATTCAAAGTGCTCTAAACTCCGCGTTTAGTTCTCCTTTTAGCACTAAAATGAAATATTGGAAACACTGTATGTACCAATACTTCCCGTTTTCCAAATGAAGTAACATGATCTTAGGCCCATTTGCACTATGGAGGGAGGCGACTTGATCATTTGGCCGTATGTAGCCATCAAGATGGTATAATTCGTAAACCCCCATGTAGCCTCGAGGGACCATGATCCTCAGCGCTAAGTTTATATGTTGCTATTTCTTTACTATGTGTGTTTGTTTTGTCTCTACCTTACCTCTCTTACTTTTATCTTATACCTACCATAAATGGCTTGGGATGGCTAGCATCCTTGGTTCCAGGGAATGGATTAAATCAAGCAAATTTTCATTAACATTATGTATCCCCATCAAGTAACAAGTTCCATGTTTTCTTTACACACTAGGGTCCATTAAAATTTAAATTTTACTGATATAAGAAGGCGTGTATTCCGAGTTGTGTTTATGAACAAACATCGTGCGGAAAAGAATAATCAAGGATTGGTATTTGCAACTCAGCTTCAAAAAGACTAAGAAATATAATTCATAATGGTACCGAATATAATTTACAATGATTGAATGTCGAGGATGCTATGGAATATTGTAATCTCTGAGTAAAGCAAAGTAAAAGAATCGCTTGATTCTGATTACACGCTTTCCAAAATTATGACAAGTATAGGCTTGTTATTATTCAATTCTCGTCTTACAGTAACTTTTGTACAAAACAGTTTAGCGGTGAACAGCTGCTTTAACAACATGTTTCCAGATTGGCCAGTTGTTATATCACAACTAAAGTGTATACACTTTAGTTGTATATGTTTGAATGCATCAATTCTACAGCAAAATCTGAAGTAACGGCATTTATCAATAATCTCAATACATGATGCAGAGGACGAAATTGTGATTCACGTACATTTGTTACGAAAAAGTTACCCAGATACAGATAAAGTAGTAAAAGTTGCAAAAAGAGATAGAAGTTACGACTGTGTGTGTAAATATATGTTGTAATAGTTGAATCAAATACATGGAAATGAGAATATGCACACGATATTTGCCCTCATCAAAATTAAATCTTTTCAAATATTGTAGCAAACGGGCACTGTGTGGCCATGTGTAAGTTATACTGCACTGGAGTTAGCTCTGAATGGCAGGGCTGTGTATTACCGGCGTTATACGGCCTCCCACGCCGGTAACACACAGCCCTGCCATGCAGAGCTACACTGGAATAGGATGACAATTTACCGTAATCCTGATTCACAATGTTTACATTTTTTATCATTCGTGCCGTAATACACAAACATCAACATGGACTGATAGTGTAAAAATTTGGAATTATAAAATATCTTCAAAAATTCTAATAGAGTGTCATGTACTACTCAATGATGTGTCTTGTCCGACAAAATGGCAGCAAACTCTTACAAAATACAAAGATTTATCCCGGATTTCTCCAGCACTATATATTATTTAGCTCGTGTCTTGAGGAAGTCAAGCACTCTTTATTTCAATTCACCTCTCAATATATCTGCTCTTACAAATTTGTTTTCATTTCAGTACTTGAAGTAATGCAATCCATCGAACGTTTTAAGGTAGAACGCTCCTAGGGGACAGATAATCGGACTCTCAAACTTTTACAATTCTTTTCTGCTATACTACTTGTTGGGGTTCATTTTAAGGTTCTTGGTGTAAGAAAACTTTTCACCGGCTTAGTTTTTCGAATATCGAAAATTTTATTTTTTCTCCTTAGAGTTAACACAGGGATGGCGGCCATTTTTAATTTTAAAATCGGTAAATCTTGGGTTATTTGTTTCTCTAGTACCGAAATTTGCACGATGACCCCCGAATTTTATTCTTGATTTAGTAAGAGAATGGCTGCAGGAAAGTTTGAGCAAAAGTTCAAGTCTTTCACATTTGAGGCACATACTACCTTAAAACATAAATTGCGAAAAGAAAACCAAAACGGAATAATCTCAAATATATCTCGCGTTATTTTCATTATACAAGAACAAAAAAATAGCCCCGCTCAGCTAGGGTATCTTATACTGTTTTGACAGTATCAAGCAACATGTTCTTCTGTAGCTACCAATACATGAAAATACAACTGCAAAGAATATTTGAATGAATTTGAGTTTCGACAGGACTGAAAATCAATAGAGGAATGTCAGAAAAGTTTTACCTCTAGAATGTACAGGTCAATCTTAACAAACGACCAGTTGACGTGAAAAGACGTTGTTGGAGCATTGATTCGCAACTCTTTGACAGGGTTATATACCACAGTTAGTGAGGCTACCCACAATTCTCCATGATCTGTTCACGCGAAGATCACTCACTGAACTGAAGCAAATTTCTTCTGTACACAGAACAACTCGGTCCATATTTCAAAATTCTGGCAACATAGTTTTGATAATTATAATTTTCTGATTTCTCACTGTGAATAATTAGAAGAATAACCCCTTTTCTGCGGAGGAGATAGCAATTTTGTAATTTTTTCGACATAGATTTTTGACAGCCATACACAATATTTTCAAGGAAACTAAGGGAATAAGTTGCATCTGTGTTGGCAAAAGAAAGGGTTTTGATTTTTTTTAATGTTCGTAACAAAAGAAATTTGCATGTCTGACAGGTGGTATGATGAGACTATCTTAGTTGCTGATAACTTTATCTTGACAAGTGTAAAATTTTTAGCACCTCCAAACATCGACTTCTCATTCAATTTACTCTTGAATTTTAAACATAATCAATAATTTTGGAACATAGTTTTAACAAATAATCCTGAACTTAAATTGTAAGTTAAAAATTGTTAAGAAACTGATAAAATTGAAAAAGCCTTTAGCAAAAAATGTCTGAGTGAACAAATCAAGGGGAATTGTGGGTAGCCTCACTTGCTGTGTATACGTGATATTATGACAATCTAATCTATAAAAATAGGCTTTGCTTGAGTTCAGCGGTGATTTCTTATCCGAAATGGCACGATTACCCCTATGAAGTCGACTGTAAGTTTGGTCTGTTTGTTGCACGACCGAACAAGATCGCCAGCACATAAAATACACAGTAGCGGGTTTCACAATCCGGAAAACCTGGATGGTATTCCTCGAAGACTAAAATTAGTTCGAATGTCCGCTTGCGATGGACAACAGCCAACAAAGCTTTTGGATCTCTACGATCACATTTGCTGAATGAAATCAAGTACACATTACGCATATAGCTTGCCACCATGTTCTTTCTTTATAAGCGCAACAAACGAAAACGTCATAGACCTCGCCCAAGGTTTCGTGTATTTGTATTTTGCGCACGATTTCACGCTTTTCAATTCCGCTTTTACACAAGGCTAGAAGAATGAATGAATGAATGAATGAATGAGAAGTTTAGGGTCGGCGGGTAAACATGAGAGTTAGTTGGGTAACCGGAACCACACGATTTTCTTTTAATCTCGGCCTAATAAGCGTATTGCGAGTCATTCACGACACGATGTAAACTATCAATGATACTAAAATAGTTCGGATTTACCGAACGATTTCGAATCTTCTCTTCGCCGGACGATAAACAACGTCAGTAAAGCATTTACCTCGAGGCCCTATCTGGTCATTTTAATCGCATTTTCAGAGACCAAAGTGTGAGCGAAGTTATGTCTTGAGTCGCAAGCTTGATGAAATCTCATTTTGATTTATCCCATGTTTTGGCAGCTGCTATTATTGTCGCCCTTGACTCGAGCAGACATGTAGAACACCAACTCATTTTACATAGTAGGCCTATAGCGATAAGGACGTAAGAATTATTTTTTCTGATAAAATCCAACTGTATTACTAAAATGTTAATAACCGTGACACATAGTGTTATGGGAGTTTATTCGGTCTAACATTCTATACCACCCAACCTATACTACACGTACTTCATGTCGGCTCTTTTTGTCTTAGTCGTCTTGTTTGTCAGTTTAGTGTTTTCATGACATTCTTAAACTGTCATAAGTTGAATTGGCCTTTAAATGCGATGGAGTATCTCATAAGAACGTAAGGACATCTTAGTTTGCACCTACGTCAGGAAAGTCAATCTGTCCAAGGTGGTTCCCTCCTGGATCTCAGAATGTACTCTGAGAATCGAAAATGCACCAGAAGTTGATATCAACAAATTGAAATAAGAGCCTTATGGGGTTTCTGGGGGATCTTTCAGAATGTAGTGTAGCGCGTGATTGGTCAAGTGTCGCGTAGTAAGGTTTTCCTCCAGAAATTGGTTGAAAATCATCCGCGCTCGAGCAATAGTGAAGATAATTGAGCCTCATCATTGAGAATCACACGAATATTTTACTATTACAATGATACCGCGACAGGGAATCATATCTAGTTTCCCAACCATTTTACGATGCTAAGTGTTGAGCAATATACACTCTGAACATCTATGAAGGGAAAGTCAGAATATTTTTTCGGAAGCAGACTATACTAAGGTTTGTATGTCCCAAGAATTTTACGCATTTTTCGGCGTGAAAGCAATTTCTGCATTTTTTTCACGGTTTGGTCACTTTACTTAGATCTAATAGTC